>NC_073744.1:130868095-131168095 GCF_029784135.1 Toxorhynchites rutilus septentrionalis | reverse complement strand
TCGGGTTGAACCCGGCTGGTGGCCCGCTCTTGCACATCGCCCTCCAGCCGCTGGCCGCTCGCTCTTACGCCCGTTCCAGGACCAGCTCCAGTTCGGGGACCCTCCTCGGGTGATCGCATTCGTAGTATTCGTCTTGACCTTAGCTCCATTGTCTGGGTGTATCTCCTTTGCCCGGGAGACAGCGGGTTGGCAAGGCCTCCATGACCCGGGAGGCCTTCCCCGGGAGAGATATAGCGCTCTGACTCGCTCGCACCCCCTCACTTAGCCACTTTCGACACCCGTTCTCGGAGCCAAGACCAGGTGTGTGTTTCCAGTTCACGCCCGATCTAAAAATGTCGTCATATGATCTTCGTGGAGGCGTGAGATAGGAACATTTGAGACCAACAGGTAGGCTCCTACCCTACCCTTGATCCCCATTTATTTTGGCAGACTTATCTCACTTCTTAACTAGGCGAACCTAGCCAGAATTTTCACCTGCCCCCGGGCTTCTGAATGCCAAAGGGGGACTAGGCTCTGCGGAATGCACGTATCTGCATGCTCGTGCTGTTTTAGTCCTGACCGAGGAATTGTCGGACAATCGCGCAGGTGCTAAGGATGACCGACTTTTGGATGCCGGCCAATTCCTTCTCGATGTTCAACACCTTTAGCGCTTCCAGAAGTGTCTTCGGGATAATTCCAGTTCCAGAGAGAACGACTGGAACAATTCTTGGGACCTCCCTTAGCCCCCACAGTTCCTTGAGCTCCACGGCCAATGGTCGGTACTTGCAGATTTTGCGACCGTGGGTCTCCTCCAGATTCTGGTTCAGTGGAATAGCGACATCGATGATGGTGACTTTGCGGTCGCTCTTGTCGTAAACCATTATATCTGGGCGGTTGTGGTGGATCGAGAGGTCGGTCAGAACAGTGCGATCCCAGTACAGCTTGAAACGGTCATTTTCCAGGACAGGTGCAGGCAGGTACCGGTAGTTTGGTACGTTGTCTTCCAGTAGAGCACATTGGAGCGCCAGTTGTCGATGAACAATACGGGCCACGTTGTTGTGGCGCTCGGTGTAGGCTGCGTTGGCCAAAACGGGACAGCCTCCCATAATGTGCTCTATGTTTTCACCTGGTTGATGGCACATCCGGCAAATGTCATCAACGTCTTGATGCCAGACGTACCGCCTGCAGTTTCTCGTCGGCATTATCCTGTCCTGGATGGCTATCATGTCGGCTTCTACTACTGAAGAGAGTTCACCACGCGTTAGCCACAGATTAGATGCGGCCTTGTCGACGTGTGGCCGGTCCAGTTGATGGGGGTGGGCACCATGCACTGCCTTCTGCTTCCAAGCTGCAATCTTCTCCTCCACTGTCTGCAGATTGCAGTTGAGTTGGTACTCCGCTTGCGCCAAGTGCAGAGCGCTGTATCCTCTGTCGGCGGCGCAGACAGCCCGGTATAGCGCGTTTTGGTTGGCGCGTTCTGCGAAGTACTCGCGCAGTTGTCGTACCTGGGCAACACACAGTGCAGAAATGTCGACGATTCCAAGTCCCCCTTCTTTGCGTGGTAGTGAAACTCTCTCCAGTGCCGATTGAGGATGGTGCATTCCGGCCTCTTTGAATGCTTTCCTCATCCTCCTCTCAAGGTCCTCTAGGTTAGTTTTGCTCCATTTGACTACACCAAAACTGAAGGTCAGCAGGGGAACCGCGAATGTGTTGATCGCGCGTACCTTGTTCCCCGCGTTGAGGAAAGTCCTCAGGACACAGTTCACTCGACTCAAGAACTTGTCTCGCAGCTCCGTCTTGATGTCGGAGTGGCGAATCCCGGTGAGCTGTCGGAATCCAAGATATTTATAGGATTCGCCACGAACCATGTCTCTTATAAACTCGCCGTCATAGACCTCGTAGCCTCCGGATTCGGTAAGTTGTCCTTTCAGCAGGTGGACACAGCGACACTTGTCGAGGCCGAACTCCATACAGATGTCCCTGCTTATGTCTTCGACAACCCGGATAGCTACACCTAGACGCTGACGTGAATCAGCGTAGACCTTGAGATCGTCCATGTAAAAGGTATGGGTCACTTCTTCGTGGGCGCCGTCGCCATACCTTATTTTATAGCCATGACCGTTTCTATTGAGCGTCCTACTGAGGGGGTTCAGTGCCAGACAAAACCAAAGCGGGCTGAAAGAGTCGCCTTGGAATATCCCCCTCTTTATCTGCAGCGTTCTAGACTGCAACACATTTTCCCCATCACTGAGGTGCAGAGACGTACTCCACTGCCTCATCGCATGCTGCAGGAACCTAACGACGACGGGATCAATTTTGTAGAGCTCCAATACCCGGACGAGAAACGAGTGAGGTATGGAGTCATAAGCCTTCCTGTAATCGATGTAGGCCATACTTAGGTTCCGCTGGTTATATACCGCCTGGCCGACTATGGCTGCGTCGATGATGGCCTGGTCTTTGCAGCCATGCGTATTTTTCCTGCATCCTTTCTGCTCTTCTGCGATGATGTGATGCTGTTCGCAGTGAGCAGAAACTTTAGCGGTAATTATGCTGCTCAGTATTTTGTACAGACTCGATAGGCACGTTATCGGTCTGTACTTTGATGGGTTCAATGTGTTGCTGTCTTTCGGGAGGAGGAAGGTGACGCCACGGGTGGCGAATTCAGGAAGGTTGTGTGGGTCACGTAGCACCTTGTTGAAGCACTCAGCTATCTTTGGATGTGCGACGGTCAGCTTCTTGTGCCAAAAGTTCTGGACACCATCGGGGCCCGGTGCTGCCCAGTTCCTCAGGTACCGCGAGGCTTCGCGGACATCGTTCTCTCCGACGATGATAGCTGGCATCTCTCCAATTTCACCACAACTCTCCTCCTCCCCGCTCTACCAGCCTTACCTGGGAAGGGTTAACCCAGACGTCGAGTGGGGATCGCACCCACAAAAACCAAGCCCTCTACTCGTTGCCTTATTCCCCCTGGGACCACATCTAGGCGACTACTTCAGGGGGCGGCTGTGCTCATGCACTTCTCGAGTTTTCAACGCAAACTAGCGTTGTCCTTCCCTTTTTCTCAATATTTTTTTCTTTCCATTCGTTATTAATTCCACTGCGCTGATGTCCTCTTCGCAGGCATTTTGAATTTACCCGTCGAGACGTGAACCGATTAGGAATTGCCCTCCAACTTGACGCGCAACCCGTCACAGCCACCCTCGCGGGGTTTCTCACCTGTCGAGACGAGAACCGATTAGGAAGCGCCCTCCAACTTGACGCGCGCCCCGTCACAGTCACCCTCGCAGGATTTCTCTTCCCAACGGAGCGCCGATTAGGCAGTGCCCTCCAACCTGACGCGCACTCCGTCACAGCTACTCTCGTGGGGTATTCACCATTTTGATCGTGGCTTCATCCTTGATGCTCGTTCCTTCGAAATGTTCGCGGTGTTCCTCCATCCAGGCCACGATCAGGCGTTGTCAGGTAGGCCTTTTGCTGTTCTCCGCGGCAGTATCCGTTTACCTGTCGAGACGTGCACCGATTAGGAAGCGCCCTCCAACTTGACGCGCGCCCCGTCACAGTCACCCTCGCAGGATTTCTCTTCCCAGCGGAGAGCCGATTAGGTGGTGCCCTCCAACACAACGCGCACCCCGTCACAGCTACTCTCGTGAGGTACCATCTCTTGCAACAGCCGTCGCCGTTGTTCACCTTTCACCGTCGGACGTTGTCAGCACTTTGGTCAGCCCTCCACCTTCGCTGCAGCTCCGACATGATTTGTGTGATTGCACTGCTCACGGCATTCCAGATCATCTCGTCGCGACACATCTCCTCCACAATATTCTCGACATGAAGTGCAGGCAGCCCCTCGCGCCTTTCGATGAACCTGGGACAGACAAAAACGACGTGCTCCGGTGTTTCCTCCATATCTCCACACTCCGGACAGAGGGGTGAAACTGCGTGCCCGAACCGGTGTAGATATTGCCTGAAACAGCCATGCCCAGACAGAAACTGCGTCAAGTAAAAGTTAACTTCACCGTGTTTCCTGTTCAACCAGGTCGAAAGTACCGGTATCAGCCTGTACGTCCATCTACCATTTTCTGCCGTATCCCATTCATACTGCCATTTGTCCAACGACTCCGCTCTCATCAATTTCCGGATACCTCTGCTTTCCCGTCGCTTGTAGCACTCGCTATCTTCCGCCAGAGTGATGCAGATGGGAATCATTCCGGCGATTACACACACAGCTTCTGTCGAAATGGTCCTATAAGCACTTACGACTCGCATGGCCATGAGTCGGAATGTGCTGTTCAGCTTCCTCCGATTTCGGTGGGTTTCCAGAGCCGCCAACCAGGCAGGGCCACCATACCTCAGTATCGACGAAGATACACTTGCCAAGAGACGCCTCTTGCTGCTGCTTGGGCCAAAGCTATTTGGCATGATCCTCGCCACCACGTTGATGGCCTTTGACGCCTTCCCACATGCATAGTCGACGTGCTGGTTGAAGTTCAGCCGGTCGTCGATCATGACTCCGAGGTACTTCACCGCCCGCTTCGAAACGATGGTATGTCCTCCGACCGATACCTCTGCCCGCAGCACTGCCTTACAATTGCTCACTAACAGCACCTCGGTTTTGTGATGTGCCATCTGGAGCTTTACGCTGTCCATCCAACTACCGATCATGTCTACAGCCTCAGTCGCCAACATTTCCACCTCCTGAAGCGTCTCACCGATTACCGTTGTTACGATGTCGTCCGCGAAGCCCACGATCTCCACACCTCTGGGTAGCTTCAGCCTTAGAACACCGTCGTACATCGTGTTCCAAAGCGTAGGACCTAGGATGGAGCCTTGTGGAACTCCCGCCGAGATATTCTTCACTATCTGTCCCCTGTCTGTGTTGTATACCAGGATCCGATTCTGGAAATAACTCCTCAGTATCCTGTACAGGTAGCTAGGGACCTTCAATCTGTGTAGCGCCTCGGCGATGGCCTCCCAGCTGGCACTATTGAAGGCGTTCTTCACGTCAATCAAAATCACCGCGCAGTAACGGTCGCCTCTTCGTTTTTGTTTAAGCGAGACCTGAGCTTTCTCGATAACTGTCCGAATAGCGTCCACTGTCGACTTTCCTTTCCGGAACCCGAACTGCATTTTCGACAATCCGTGGTCATCCTCCGTGCATTTCACCAGTCTGTTGAGAATAACCCTTTCCAAGAGCTTTCCCAAAGTATCCAACAAACAAATAGGCCTATACGACGCTGGATCTCCAGGTGGCTTTCCTGGTTTCGGGAGCAGCACCAACTTTTGTATCTTCCATTCCGCAGGGAAGAGACCGTCATCCAGGCATTTCTGCAGCACCACCCTGAACATGTCGGGGAAAGCAAGGATCGCCGATTTCAGGGCCACATTGGGGATTCCGTCGGGGCCGGGTGCCTTTTTCAACTTTAGACCTTTTGCCACCGCGATGAGTTCTTCGTTGGTGACTTGTGCGTTCTCTGCTTCGTCCTCACCGTACAGTGTGGGTGGCCACGTCGGTGGGTCGTGCTGCGGAAAGAGTCCATTCACAATGACCTCGAGTTTTTCCGGACATAATTCCATGGGAGTCGTTGAACTACGGAATTTCGCCATCACGATTCGATATGCTTCACCCCAAGGATTTGCGTCGACGTCTCGACACAGCTCCCTATAGCAGTTCGATTTGCTCCTACGTATCTCTCGTTTCAAGGCGGCTCTGGTTGCTCGGAAAGACGCGCGGTGCTCCTCTCTCTCTACATCGGTTCGTGCCCTCTGGACTCTTCTTCTGGCTCGTAGACAGTTAGCGCGGAGGATGCTGAGTGTCTCGTTCCACCAGTAGGCTGGACGTCGTTCATTCGTCGGGTTCAGTCTTCTCGGCATCGCTGTATCGCATGCCCTCACCAATGTTCCTGTCAGCCCGTCGGCGCTCAGATTAAGAGTTCTGCTGTCTATGCGTAGTGCTTCGACGAAAAGCTCCTTGTCAAAAACCTTTGTCCTCCACTTCCGCTCAAAGGTTTTTGTATTCCGTACCGCTGCGGGATTCCGTTGGCCGACACTATACAGGATTGCCTGGTGGTCGCTGTGTGTGTATCCCTCCGACACTCTCCACTTCGTATTAGCCGCCAGTGATGGACTGCAGAAAGTTACATCGATGATGGATTCGCGGCCGTCCCTTCGAAAGGTGCTGCTAGTGCCTTCGTTCAGAAGTGTGACGTCTAGTTTTGCGAAGGCTTCTAGTAGGCTGTACCCCCTGGCGTTGGTGCATCTGCTTCCCCACTCCTCAGCCCAGGCGTTGAAGTCTCCTCCGATGATGACTGGTTTGCGGCCGCTGACCTTATCCGTGAGTACGTCCAACATCTCGTGAAACTGCTCCGCTGACCATCTTGGGGGTGCATAGCAACTACACATGAAGATTCCGTTGATTTTGACGATCACGAAACCTTCCTGTGAGCTTTCCACCACTTCTTGGATGGGGTACCTTCCCATCACTAGTATTGCAGCCATCCCTGCTTTATCCACCACCCATTTTCCGTTATCGCGAGGAACTCGGTACGGTTCTGCGATCATTGCAACGTCGCATTTAGTTTCAGTTGTTGACTGCCACAACAATTGCTGTGCTATGTCGCAATGATTGAGGTTGAGCTGGGTAACCTCCATTACTGCGAACCCGCAATCGCCTTTTTGTACGCCGGACATTTGAAGCTACCTGTGACGTGGTCGTTTCCGTCCTCCTCCTTGCACAACATGCACCTCGGTTGCTTGGTGCAGTCTCTAGCAACGTGACCTTCCGTCCCGCACTTCCTGCACAATTTCGATCTGTCAGGACCACCGCAGTTTTTCGCCTGGTGACCGAAGCCCATGCATTGAAAGCATCTCTCCATTTGCTTGGCCATACGAGGGGGAGCTTTCATCGGGCACACGGACCACCCCACTTTTATTTTACCCTTCTCCACCAGTTTATTCGCAGCTTGTTTCGAGAGCCGTATCGAGGCCGTTTGTGTCCCACCGTATGCCTTTCTCAGTCGGATTGTCATTGGCACATCGCCAAGGTCACATTGTGACTGTAACGCAGTTCTCAATTCCTCAACAGTCGTGATCTCGTCCAGATACCGGCACTCGATGGTTGATTCCGGAGCTCTTAACCGCTGGATCTTTTTTAAGCTCGAAGAGCATCTCGCCTTTCTGCGTGCGCCTAGTTTTCACGACGTTCTCGCCCAGTGTCTGCAACTCCGGATCGTCTCTCACTTTCCGAAGGATAGCTGCATACGATACTCCTGCTGACACTTCAACGATCAAAGCATCGCCCTTGATTCGCTCCACTCGAGGTCCGAGTTTCTTCTTTTCCTGCTCAACTTTTTTCTTCTTCTCCTTCTGTTTTTTGCGTTTTTCTGCCTGGTTATCGACAGTACGCCATTCACTGCTTTCACCTCCTTTCGCGTTACTCAGATCGTTCTTGGCCTTTTTCAGCTCTTCTTCTTCTCCTGGGGTGTCCCTCCTTCTCTTGTCCGATCGTGTGTTCAGAGGACCCTTCGGCGTCTCAAGTATCTCGACGGGTTTCTCATTCGCCTCGAGCAGAGCCTTTTCAGCACCCTCTGCTCTCATCTGCAGCTCCTTATGCTCGCGTTCAGCAACCATGACGACCGATCTGATGCTCGTCACCAGATGTTTTATTTTTAAGTGGACATTGTTTTTGTCCTTTACGAACTCGTAAAGTTCGTTGACCTTTTTCCTAACGTCCGTGATGCTGAGCCTCCCAAGTTGCCCTTCTTGGGATGCGCTTGAGGTCAGCGTAAACAACTGGCTCTGTACGGAGCCAAGATCTCCTTGGAATGCTTGGGCAGCAAACACTTCTTGTGGTTTTGTGTTGCTTGTACTCGTTGTGGCTACTCGAGTGACAGGTGACCTCAGCATTCGTCCGCTTCTCGCGAACACATTCTCCTCTCCATCGTTTGTTGGTGTGTTATTGCAACTATTCATATTTTTCTGGGTCCCAACTTCGGGCCGCTATCTCCGCTCGTTGTACATAGTCGCTACCAGTGATCCCATGGTTATCTTTGCAAGCAGTGAGGCCATGCAGGGGTTGACACGGTCCTTCATGGGGACCGTGTTCAGAGCCAGATCAGCGCAAGTCAGGAATGTGACATCTGACGCCTAGTACCTAGTGCCTGGGCCTAGACGAGCATCGAACGTACCCGAAGACTTGCCAAGTTATTACCGGGACGGGGGCAACCGCACTATTAGCCCAAACGCCATTTCAGGACGGTGTCACCCTTCCTTACTCAGGGAACAGGATAGTACGACTGTCAGCCTTTAGCGTCGTGTTGAAATCGTTTCCGTATCGTGTCCGTTTTCTATGTCGTAACCAGTATGTCGTAATCAGGATCTTACTGGCGTCAATCCTGATGTGCTTGGCACTCCTTTCGTGGCTCCTGTACACGGTATTTCCCCCGTGCAATCTCCAATAGGCTTTACCGCGCCCTTACTCGCGTTGTCACCCGATTAGTCGCCTCATACGACAGGGACAGGGACCAAGACCCGAAGTGCTATTCTAGGCCGGCAACTCCACAGCGTATGTTTGTATGTTTGTATGTTTGTATGTTTGTATGTTTGTATGTTTGTATGTTTGTATGTTTGTATGTTTGTATGTTTGTATGTTTGTATGTTTGTATGTTTGTATGTTTGTATGTTTGTATGTTTGTATGTTTGTATGTTTGTATGTTTGTATGTTTGTATGTTTGTATGTTTGTATGTTTGTATGTTTGTATGTTTGTATGTTTGTATGTTTGTATGTTTGTATGTTTGTATGTTTGTATGTTTGTATGTTTGTATGTTTGTATGTTTGTATGTTTGTATGTTTGTATGTTTGTATGTTTGTATGTTTGTATGTTTGTATGTTTGTATGTTTGTATGTTTGTATGTTTGTATGTTTGTATGTTTGTATGTTTGTATGTTTGTATGTTTGTATGTTTGTATGTTTGTATGTTTGTATGTTTGTATGTTTGTATGTTTGTATGTTTGTATGTTTGTATGTTTGTAACTTTGTAACATGTTTGCCTGTAACGCTGACCCACATTAATAGAAATTTGACCCCCTTTATGTTGACCGATTGATCTGAAATTTGGAACACACCTTTATCTCTGTAGTCATCATAAAACTGCGTATTTTATGATCTTGAAAATTAAAGATGGCGGCCGCTACAAAATGGCGGATCACATATTTTCTCAAAACCTCATCGATATGGGTTTTCCAAAACCCCATCAATATGGGTATCAAATGAAAGTGCTTGACTAGTAGAACACATTTATTTATGGAAAATGCAAATCCAAAATGGTTGTTATTTATGAAAAATACAAATCCACGATGGCTGCCACTACAAAATGGCGAACTATAAATTTTCTAAAAACCTCATCAATATGGGTATCAAATGAAAGGGCTTGACTAGTAGAACACGGTTATTTATGAAAAATGCAAATCCAAGATGGCTGCAACTACAAAATGGTGGACTACATATTATGTCAAAACCCCGTTAATATGGGGCTTGAAAGGGCTTGACTAGTAAAACACAGTTATTCATGAACAATGAAAATCCAAAATGGCTGCCACTACAAAATGGCGGACTACACATTTTCTCAAAACTCTATTATTATGAGTATCAAATGAGAGGGCTTGACTAGTAGAACACAGTTATCTACGAAAAATGCAAATCCAAGATGGCTGCCACTACCAAATGGCGGGCTACATATTTTCTCAAATCCCAATTAATATGGGTATCAAATGAAAGGGTTTGAATAGTAGATCACAGCAGATCATGAAAAATCCAAACCCAAGATGACCGCAATCACAAAATAGCAAATTACTTTATTAACACTCCTATACTCGCGCATTGGTCTGTCAGACCGAGAAATCAATAATTCATTCATTTCTCAGAAAATATCAACACTACGACTTTGCGATTCTCTGTAGCTTCGTTATTCGTCGTTCGTCATCGTTTGGCGTATCGCATGTGTTGGTACAAAAGAAACGTGTACCACTTTTTTAACACTTTCGGTCTGACACACCGACGCGAGTATAGGTGTAACTTTTTTGGACAAGAACCTTTATTCTTATTTTAAAATATTGTTCAATGAAATGTATTAATTAATGTTAGTGGGGTGGAATATTGATTGTATATAATGCATAAGATTATTACCGGACCATTCTCATTTGATTTCAGTCCCTTTTGTAACTGGATTGAACGGATCCATATATTAACTATTCGTCGATATATTCGTCGTTAGATTCATACGTTCAAAAGCAAAATATAAATGTTTGACTTTCGTATAGTTATTCGCTAAATGTAATGGTCATACATATACACACTTGTGAATGAATTTCACTTGTGGAAGAATTGTAAACAGTAAACTATAAACTAATCGGTGTCTTATGGTAATTTTTAACAGTTACATTTTCGGGGATATTTTTTTATAATGGACAACATAGACAAGAAAACAAGAAAAAGAAAAGGAAGTTCCTAGAAATTCTTTAATATCATTTTTTTAAGCCCCATCTAAAAAAGGCATTACTTCTAAGTTTACCAAGAATACAGAGACAAAGAATATTAGAAATATGCAAACTTTATATTCCAGAATCTCTATCATCTGGTAAATATCTAGAAGGTCGTTATACATTCTTCTCTTTGATAAAAGACCCGAAAAATACGCAACAACTGCATGAAATGTAAAAAATATGTTTGTTTCGAGCATGCAGTTATGCTATGTTCTGATTCTTACTCCAATGAAACCTCAATCGAATAATACAATTTTATGTTGTTTTATAGCTCTTTATACTTCCATAAATTATATACAGTTGCTTACTTTTAATTAATAACAGTGAAAAATTCGAATTTCGTTATATGTGTTGGAGTATCAAAAATTACTCTGTTTTGAGGATGCTGAATTAGATGACTATTAAAACATAATAAAGATGAAGAAAACATATTTTTTTTGAGTTTTTTCATTCAATCATACCCTCTTCTTCAAATCAATTCCAATAAAGCCTGAAAAATACACAATGGCATTATTACAGAGAAGTTCAATTTTCGGTCTGTGACACCGTGCGCGAGTATACGTGTTATGATTTTGCACGCGAGTACAGGAGGGTTAAACGGTTTTATTTAGCTTGAACTGTTTGTATGTATGTTTGTATGTCTGTAGGGTTGTTCCAAATTAATAGAAATTTGACCAATAGGAACTGATCGAATTTATAAAACACCTTTATCTCTGCTGTCATTTTAAAACTGCTTATCTTGAAAAATCCAATTTGGCCGCCGCTACAAAATAGCTGATTCCATATCATCTCAAAAAAAAGGATGATTGAGATAGGTGTATCAAACGAACGAATTTGACGTGGAGAACACACTATGTATTTTCTGCAATCCACTCAACATCGGTGTCAAATGAAATTTTTTTTACTGATAGAATACAGTGTAATGGTTTTATTCTAGAGCAATATTCTAATGAAACAGATAATGTACTAAAACTAGAAAATAAAATAAGTAAAAAAAACTTCTGACGTAGAACTACGTCTTTCAGGATGGGTGCCAAATCAGAAAACAGGTCACGTTTTTATGAAATAAAGTTAACGTTAATAACTATTTTCACTGTGAACAAATTCTCATGATTTGCATACCAAACGAATCGGAAATTCTCTAAGATTTGTTTGATATGCTATACATTACAATTCGCTAATCTCTAAACGGTTTAAATTCATGAAAACTGGAATGACTTCCTTTTTTCCCATTCATTTGTTCTGCCGATTTGTTTGCTAACCCTACCCGTGTTTCGAATGCTTATAACTCGAACATTTCATAACAGATCGAAAAAATGTTTGCATCAATTGATAGGAAATATTTTGACGCGTCTATCACAATTAAAAAAATATTGTTTTTCATGAGATGAACAATTGAATAACTGTAAAATATCAAGCGTTATTTAAACGCCCTAACTGCCAAGTTTTGATTGGCCCGATTTACGGTTTCCCCAACACAGACTTCAAAATCGATGTACCTGTGGAAATCCGCTCTGCAAATATACATGCAAGTCAGGAGTATTTTTGTTCCCACCGAGCTGTGTTTCCCTAACACGGACTTCAAAATCAATGTGTCTGGGGGAATCCGCTTTGCAAACACATGCAAGTCGGGGGTATTTTTTGGTGTTGAGTAGTTTTGTACTCGCTTGTCGTTGTGCAGAACGGAATATGTTTCCCTAAAACGTACTTTCAAATTGAGAAGCCTGGGAAAATCGTCATTCCAGATACTAGAGGTGAATGAATTAGATAGAAGAAGATATTGGAGTGCGTTTCATCACCAAACACACAGCAGAACCTTACTGGCCGTTAATGAGGGCTTGGCCACCGTCTGAGCCGCTTCAGCGGCCTTCGACCACGACCGTTTGCGCTTCACGTTGTCGTAAGTGATCCACTTTTCATCGCCAGTCACCATCCGCTTCCGAAACGGGTCGATTTTGTTGCGATTCAGCAGCGATTCACATGCGTCGATACGGTCAAAGATGTTTTTTTGCGTCAACGTGTGTGGCACCCATACATCGAGCTTCTTTGTGAATCCAAGCTTCTTCAAATGGTTAATAACGGTTTGATGACTTATCCCCAGCTCTTGGCCGATGCTACGGCTGCTACTATGCCGGTCTTTCTCGGCTAATTCAGCGATTTTGTCGCAATTTTCGACGACAGGCCTTCCGGAGCGTGGCGCATCTTCGACGACCTCTACACCAGAACGAAAACGTTGAAACCATCGTTGTGCGGTGGAAATGGAAACTGTATCGGGTCCATAAACTGCACAAATTTTATTGGCAGCTTGAGATGCATTTTTGCCTTTGTCATAGTAGTACTGTGAAATATGTCGGATTTTCTCTTTATTTTGCTCCATATTTGCGACACTATAACTCACGAACGACTTAACCAAACAAAACACTGTCAAGGAATATATTATAGCGCGCAAAAATACCTTTCCAACAAGCTATAGTATGACTCGATACAATGAATACAACTAGAACTACGCGCTTACAACGACACCTCGCGGAAATACCGCAGGACTTTTTTGACAGCCTAATATTATAATGATGAGTTTTGTTAGAGATACTAGGAATTTTATAGTAAAATATACCAATTTTACAACCATGTAGCAATTATCTTACGCTACTGGACAAACAAACAATAACATACACATATGCTGGTCGCTTGTGATTGAACCCCAGAAAATTCAGAAATTAATTCACCCAGACCGTGCAAAAACAATCGTCAACATCATCTCCACGGAGCCATCCACCGTCATGACAGGTGCAATGTAGCGGAAAATGATTTTGTTTGCTCGCTTCACTACAACACGTCATTTGTCTTTCCACAGCCTCGGCCAGGGCCAGCAGATGAAACGTACCTTCCGGTCTGCTGAAGCGTTCTGTCACGTAAACGTCGGTATCCCCCACCCCCTTGGACTCAGGTCAGTCAGGTCAGTCTGTAGTCTTCGGAGTATGTTATTAAATTAAAAGGAAAGGGTCTTTCGTTGCCGCCGTCTTTTTTTCCCCCGTGTTATACTCCCTCTCCTACCGCCGTCACACCACTTCTCCACAATGACAGTTTTCTTTATTGCTCGATAGCTGAGCTGAATTTTAAATCACGGCCGCCATCGGTAAGGTGAAGTCGAGAGGTATAATGTGGGCAACCTTTCTGTCATTGAATACCCATCAGCGGCGTAACGCAAAAGGGTTCCCCCGGGGACTCGCTCGAGCGGCGCAAAATTGTTGACAAATTTGATTCCAATCAATTTGTAGCTTTGGTTGAAGGAAGGCAGCAAGGCGCACATGTTCAGGTAAAAGTATTAGGATTCATTTGCATTTTTTTTTTACAAAAGGGGGCGAAACATGTTTGCTTGACGGCTGCGACCGACAGCGGGGCGGGAAAATTTGAATATGGTAAACATTCGAGAGACGACAAGTTTAAGCTGAACTAATCAAGCTTTCCGTTGTTTTTCTTGCTTGTAATTTTTCTCATCGCATCCTAACAGGAAGGGGGAGATCAAGGATCGCAATGAGAGGAGGAGCACTTTTCAGGAAAGAAAGGGATACGTGGTCCGCCGCTAGAGGCAAGGTAAACCTACCCGAAGACATACCGGTAACAATGCTTCTCGTGCGGTTTTTGTGGTAATAAATAAGGAAAAGTGAGTGTCGGGAAAAATGTGTAAAAAGTGCTGACGAAGTCTGGAAGGATTTTATGCAAATGAAGATGCTGCTGCTGCTGCTACCGAAGCCGATGGCGAAAAAGTAAAAGAACAGACTTTGGCAAAGGGGTTGCCGCTGTTTGCCTCAAGTACGAAATGTGTTTTTCCTCAGAAGGGAGGAGGTTTGTCAGAGTGCAAATAATTAAATTCATGCAAAACATTTGTAGGAAATTAGTAATTAAATTTTGCGAGATGATTAAAGGCGGTTTGCTTCATTTGGAATAAGCGATGAGTGTGTTATGATTTTCAGTAGATTGTTTCCGGCGGGTTTCGCTGGAAGAATACTTCATATCGTTAGGGAAAGAGAAATCGTGTTTCATGTGATACAACCACCTGATTTCTTAGAGTGTAATGGCTCGTCTTTTACGCCAATTGCAGACCAATAATACCGCACTTATGATTACTAGATATTATTGTCACCTACAGTCACCTACAATTAATCCATAACTATGCAATCTATCTACTGAAAATTCAACTTTGGCGATCTCGAAGAATTCCAAATCGTACCATATAATATTGAATTTCGTTTTAAAACTTTGGTACTTATGGTATCGTAGTGATGAAGGTTTATATCTCACTAGCTGACCCGGCAAACTTCGTCATGCCCAAAATTTGTTTTTGTTATCAATACCTTCAAACATTCACGTTTTCTTACTATGAGCAAGTTCATGGGTCCAATTGCAGAACTGTTCATTGATTGATCTTCTAATAGACCCCGTTGAATTTATCTTTTACTATAAAATTCCTAGTATCTCTAACAAAACTCATCATTATAATATTAGGCTGTCAAGAAAGTCCTGCGGTATTTCCGCGAGGTGTCGTTGTAAGCGCGTAGTTCTAGTTGTTTTTTTTTTTTTATCTGTATTATAGTGACTTTCAACTCATTTGGCTGGTTCGTCACTTTTACTTCCATTTTTGGAAGAATGTCGGGAGTGAGAATTGAACTCGTGACCTTTAGCGTGAGAGGCATGGATGTTACCACTACGCCAGATCGCCTCCACAATTCTAGTTGTATTCATTGTATCGAGTCATACTATAGCTTGTTGGAAAGGTATTTTTTGCGCGCTATAATATAGTCCTTGACAGTGTTTTGTTTGGTTAAGTCGTTCGTGAGTTATAGTGTCGCAAATATGGAGCAAAATAAAAAGAAAATCCGACATATTTTACAGTACTACTATGACAAAGGCAAAAATGCATCTCAAGCTGCCAATAAAATTTGTGCAGTTTATGGACCCGATACAGTTTCCATTTCCACCGCACAACGATGGTTTCAACGTTTTCGTTCTGGTGTAGAGGTCGTCGAAGATGCGCCACGCTCCGGAAGGCCTGTCGTCGAAAATTGCGACAAAAACGCTGATTTAGCAGAGAAAGACCGACATAGTAGCAGCCGTAGCATCGGCCAAGAGCTGGGGATAAGTCATCAAACCGTTATTAACCAATTGAAGAAGCTTGGATTCACAAAGAAGCTCGATGTATGGGTGCCACACACGTTGACGCAAAAAAACATCTTTGACCGTATCGACGCATGTGAATCGCTGCTGAATCGCAACAAAATCGACCCGTTTCGGAAGCGGATGGTGACTGGCAATGAAAAGTGGATCACTTACGACAACGTGAAGCGCAAACGGTCGTGGTCGAAGCCCGCTGAAGCGGCTCAGACGGTGGCCAAGCCCTCATTAACGGCCAGGAAGGTTCTGCTGTGTGTTTGGTGGGATTGTCAAGGAATAATCTATTATGAGCTGCTTCCCTATGGCCAAACGCTCAATTCGGACCTGTACTGCAAACAACTGGACCGCTTAAAGATAGCACTCATGAAGAAGAGGCCATCTTTGATAAACAGAGGCCGCATTGTCTTCCATCAGGACAACGCCAGGCCACACACTTCTTTGGTGACGCGCCAGAAGCTCCGGGAGCTCGGATGGGAGGTTCTTTTGCATCCGCCGTCTAGTCCGGACCTTGCACCAAGTGACTACCACCTGTGTTTGTCCATGGCGAACGAGCGAGGTAGTCAGAAGTTAGCCACAAAAGAGGCCTGTGAAAATTGGCTATCCGAGTTTTTTGCCAATAAGGAAGCGAGCTTCTATAACAGGGGTATTATGAAGTTGGCATCTCGTTGGGAACAAGTCATCGAACAAAACGGCGCATATTTGACTCAAAACAGATGATTGTAACTAATTTTATGAACAAATGAAAATTCAAAAAAAAATACCGCAGGACTTTTTTGACAGCCTAATATATGTAATATATAATAGCTTTATTTTGTATGGGTCCTGGATGGTATGTGAGAAGTGTTTGACAAAACTTAACACATTTTTTGCTTTATTTATTACAGAGTGTTCTCACATTCATAGAGTTTATAGTCCAGGATGACGCCTAGATCTCTAACTATTTCACATTTTTCTACATTTTGATTCCCAAGACGTATTACAATATTTGGTATATGTTTTTTATGCTAAATGTTATGGACTTACATTTTTTCACATTGAGTTTTAGTAGTTTTTTAATACACCCAGTATAATATATACAGCCATTCTATGCCAAACCGATATAGTGATTCTCAGATTTTCGTGAAAATTGGTAGTTTTGTTTTTTTTCGCAAAACATTTGACATTTTCTGCCAACATTTGCCTCTTCTTCCAAGAATGAATTTTTTCGAAAATTCATAACTTTTGAACTAATAGACCGATTCTGATGATCGACATATCAAATTAAAGCCAATTCATTCTGTTCTCGTTATTATTGATTGTATTCGTGATTTATTGTTTTCATAGTCTCGGGACCAAGGGCACTATATTTTTTTTAATTTTTTTTCTGAAAAGCGGAGGATTTTTTACATAACATACGTCGAAACCAAAGAGGTGTTTTTTTCGTTTTTGAGTTATGATTTTTCATGGCGCTCTTGGTCCCGAGACTATGAAAACAATAAAAAACGAATGCAATCAATAATAACGAGAACAGAATTCGAATTTTCTGCAGGTTTAGTTTTTTTTTCAAAAAAGCCAAAGTGATTGGCTTTAATTTGATTGACTGATCATCTGAATCGGTCTACTAGTTCAAAAGTTATAAGTTTTTGAAAAAAAGTCATTTCTGGAAAAAAAAAGAGGAAAAAGTTGATTTTTCGGATAACCCTGAAATGGAAATGGTCACCCTACTGAAAAAAAAAATATAAGAGGTTGTGTTCAAGACACGACCGCATTGTTGACGTAGAACTACGCTGAGTTTGATTAAAGTCGCTTGTTTATAACTGCGGATATTATTTTACAGGGTTTTCCAACTTTAAATTCCGAAAGTAAATTGAAATAAAACACCCTTTGAATTCGAATTTCGATGAAACTTTTATTTCAAATTAAAGTTTGGTTTATGCCATTATGTGTGAAATACAACATCATTCAAATGTCCACCTAGGGATTCCACGCACATCTTGATCCGGAACAGGTTATTTTCGATGACTTTTCGGCACATATGGGGCGGTATCTCGGTCATAACTTCACGAATGTTGTCTTTCAAATGTGCAAGAGTTTGCGGAGAGTTGACGTAGACACGGTCTTTCGCATAACCCCACAAAAAAAGTCTAGCGGGTTCAAATCGCATGATCTGGACGGTCAATTGGCATCACCAAAACGCGAAATTATGCGTCCCTCAAATTTCGTTCGCAATATGGCCATGTTCTGTCGTGTTGTGTGGCACGTGGCGCCGTCCTGCTGAAACCACATGTCATCCGTATCCATATCTTCAATTTGTGGCAAAAAAAATCGGTTAACATGCGGCTATAGCGCTCACCATTCACAATTACCGTCTCGCCGTCCTCATTTTCAAAGAAATACGGCCCAATGACTTCACCAGACCATAATGCGCACCAAACAGTGACTTTTGGCGGATGCAATGGCCTCTCAACAATCACGTGTGGATTTTCTGAGCCCCATATACGGAAATTTTGGGTGTTCACATAGCCACCGAGCTCGAAATGTGCCTCATCGCTGAAGAAAATTTGATGCGAAAATTCAGCATTTTGCTGCTGTTGTTCGTTCACCCAATCGACGTATGCCCGACGCATTCCATGGTCACCACGCTCTAATTTTTGTACCAAATGCAAAATTCGCCACAATGATGTGTTTGACAAGCCCAATTGCTGAGCACGCCGTGGAATAGAAACATTCGGGTCATCCTCCACACTGGCAGCAACAGCAGCAATATTTTCGGCCGAACGCACATTACGATGATGCACAGGTTTCACAATATCCGCTACGGATCCAGTTTGTTCGAATTTACGCACTACATAAGCGATTGTGTGCTCTGTAGGCCGTCCATGACGGGATATCCCTTGTTTCGACGGAAATCCCGTCAAGCTGAACTCTTTTATAAGAGCAATAGACAACATAATACCATTACTCAATGAAGTTCAGGGGACGTGTGTGTACAATGTGTGGATTCAGGCTGTTCGCACAAAGATCACAGGAAAAACCGACAATATATTGGAGCTTTATGGCACCAATTTGAATTGGGCAGAGATAAAACAAAATCTCATCACCCACTACAGACGAGACGAAGTGTCTCTCACTCGCGATCTTTTTAAAAGTACACAAACCCACAGTGTAGAAGACTTCTACAGTAAAGTCTCACACACAATTTCATTACTGATCAATAATCTCAACATTACTGAGAACAACGAGGCAGTAATATCCTCGAAAAAACAATTTTACCAACATATGGGGCTGAAAGTATTCCTAGCCGGATTGAAGGAACCTTTGGGCCAATAATCAGAGCTCGCGGACCAGATACTATGAAAGACGCTCTCAGATTACGCCTTGAAGAACAAAATTATAGTTACGCAAAAGCAGGATTTAGAACTTCAACACCAGTTTCATATCAAAAACCTTATTCCAATTTCAACAACTCTCCATTTAGATCTCCACCTCTTCCATTAACACCGTTCCGTAATCCACCTCCTTTTAGATTTAATCAGAATCAAAATCCAAGACAATTTTCCAATAATCCACAGTCCTCACAGAGAGTTCCCATAAAAAACCTTTTATACCACCTCCAACCTTTCCTAAACCACTACCTAAACCAACACCGATGGAAGTAGACCCGTCTATAAGAAGTAGACAGGTTGACTACATAAATAGGAGACCTGATCAAATCCCCTTTCCATCCAGAAACCCATTTTCACCAGGTTCCAGTAGAATTAACTCAAACGAACTAAGAAATATGGAACAAGCAAACTTCTATTATCCCTACGAATACCATCAAGAATTTTACGATGCGAACTACGGAACAAACCCCTTTTGTCCAGATCAATCATTTAATGACCCAGAACCAGAACCAGAAATTGAAATGCAAAATACACCAGCAGTAAATGAAGAAATAGATGATATAAATGTTCAAGTTTCCCCAGAATCACCACCAGAAACATAGTAAACAATAATTATTTACCCTATGTCCAATTAAACACAAAATTTGGCAATTTGAAGCTCCTTGTTGATACAGGGTCAAACAAAAATTATATCGATACTTCTTTAATTGACTCAGCTTCCATAGAGTACACTACTCTATCTATTGTCAAAAGTGTACATGGAACTAATAAAGTTGATCAATTTGTAAAATTCTCGCCTTTCAAAGGAAGATTACCATTGACTTTTTATCTCTACAAATTCCATCTATTCTTTGATGGACTTATCGGGTACGAATCCCTGAGCGATTTGAAAATTGATATAATGACTTCATCTAACAAACTACAATTTCCTAACTGTACGATACCCATGAGGAAAAAATATCCAGATTCATACACAGTAAGCGTTAATGCCGGAGAACAAATTGGTTTAACATTTCCGACTAATATTGCGAATGGAGATTTCTTTGTAGAACGAGAGTTACCGTTAACTGAAGAGATAGCAGTAATTCCCGGAATTTACCATGCTGAAAATAATACAGCAACTGTAATGGTCGGAAATAAAAGCCAAGATGTCGCAAAAATTAACCCAAACAGACCTGTGTTCGGAGAGATAAATAATTTTGAAATACAATCAAAATACGTAAAACCAACTGAGAATTATTCAAAATTACAGGCTCAACTTCGACTTGACCACCTGAATCAAGAAGAACGTAATAGGCTCTGTAAAATTATTTCACAATTTGAAAATATATTTCATCAAGAAGACAAGATTTTAACCTTCACCAACGGAATAAAGCCTACTATCAAAACAAATGATGATGTACCAGTTCATTCAAAATCATACCGGTATCCTTTCTGTCACAAGGAAGATGTACAACGGCAGACTTCAAAAACATATCTAAAACCGCATTCAGTGTCGATTATGGGCACTACGAGTTTCTGCGTATGCCTTTAGGACTGCGAAACGCTCCATCCACTTCCCAGAGAGTGATGGATAATATACTTAGGGAACACATTGGAAAAATTTGTCTCGTCTACATGGACGATATTATTGTGTTTTCTACAAGTCTTCAAGAACATTTGGAAAACTTGAAGAAAATCTTCAGTTGTTTACAAGAATATAACATGAAGATTCAATTAGACAAAAGTGAATTTCTTCAGAAAGAAGTCGCGTTTTTAGGACATATCGTTACACCGGAAGGCGTAAAACCGAATCCTAACAAAATTGATGCGATAACGAAATGGCTCATTCCCAAAACTGAAAAAGAATTACGCGGATTTCTAGGAGTTTTGGGTTACTACCGCAAATTTATAAAGGACTTTGCGAAAATTGCAAAGCCCTTAACAAATTGTTTGAGAAAAGGAGAAGGCATGAAACATTGCCATGAATTTATCAACGCATTCGAGAAATGTAAAAATATCCTCACGAGTAGTTCAATATCACAATACCCCGACTTCAATAAAACCTTCATTTTGACAACCGACGCATCGAATCGTGCAATCGGCGCGGTTATTTCCCAAGGCACTGTTGGTAGTGACAAGCCTGTAGCATTTGATTCTCGTACCTTGACAAAATCAGAGGAAAATCTTTCCACAATCGAGAAAGAACTCCTAGCTATTTGGTGGGGATGTAAATATTTAAGACCGTATCTTTTTGGCAGAAAATTTGTTTTATACACAGATCACCAGCCACTCACATATGGTTTAAATAAAATAAAAACTCCAAACAGCAAAATTATTAGATGGACACTCGATCTAGAGGAATATGATTACGAAATCAAATATAGACCAAGTAAACAAAACACGGTAGCAGACGCTCTATCAAGTATCATTCTTGAAGAAATAAATATTAATGAGAACGACGACAATAATTCTGACGCCGCAACCGCTCATTCTGCTGACACAGATGATAGCGAGTTTGTACCAATGACCCTTCGACCTTTAAACGTTTTTTCGTCTCAAATAAGTGAGCAAGAAGAGGAAAAATTGGAAGAAATTTTTCCAAGAGTTTTCAGGCGAACCATTTCAAAATGGATGTTTGGTGTACCAGCCCTAATTAAAATTTTTAAAGAATACATGAGCCCAAAACAAATCAACTGTATCGTGTGTCCAGAATCTTTAATCCCATCAATCCAGGTAGTATACAACAATTATTTTAGCAGGAATAAAATGTGCAAAGTTAAAATTTCACAATTATTACTAAAAGACGTCAAAACACCAGAAGAACAAAATGACCTCATAAGAGAGACCCATAAACTATCCCACCGAGGAATCCAAGAAAATTTCAAGGAAATGACAAGGAAATATTACTTTCCAAAAATGAAACAAAAACTTAGACGATTCATCATACTTTGCGAAGTGTGCAATAAAAATAAATATGAACGTGCACCATATAAAATCAATTATCGTCTCAGACAATGAGTCAGCCATGAAGTCAATCGAAGTGAAAGGACTTCTAGAAGATCTAAGAATACAAACATATTTTACACCAGTCAATCATAGCGAGACGAATGGGATTGTGGAAAGATTCCATAGTACTCTCGCCGAGATTTTCAGATGTATTAAGGATAAGTATAATTACCTAAGTAGTAAAGAAGTTTACAAAATTGTTTGCACTTTCTACAACGGTACAATACATAGCGCAACCAACTTGAAACCAAGAGAAGTCTTTTTCGGTATAAAAGATGGCGAAGAAAGGCCACTTGAAATGGAGAAAATTATTGAAAATCGTAACAAAATTTACGATGACGTTATTTTAGAACTTGATAAAACTCAGAAAAGAGACATAAATCAGCATAACAAAAACCGCGAAAATGCCCCCGTGTTGCGAGAAAACGCCAAGATTCATCATAAAGTGCAAGGAATTAAATGTAAAACGAAAAATAAATTCGATGCGGTTCAAGTCGTTGAGGATAGAATCAAGACATTCATAGATGATTCGAGCCGTAGATTACATAAATCAAATCTAAAGAGAATTAGAAAGTAACATAATCTTCTTATTCATTTCAGAAGCATGCAGTAGATTCCATATGTCATCATCTCATTTACCCTCACGTCGATGATCCTATCCCAATCCATACAAATACCGGACCTTTCGACTAACACTGGACTTTTGACAATACGGACTAAATCCACTCTTATAAAAAACGACACTATCATGTTTATCATGAAACAGACCTTAGACAATACCAACCACTACTTGACCGACTACAGACTATCATGACTGGACTAAAATCATTTTCAAACATTCAAGATATTGCACAGATGTTGGTCGTTAAGTACGATGAAATTACAAGCATTTATGAAAATCTTTTTCCAAAAAATAGAAATACAAGAGGAGCTTTTAATTTCTTAGGTTCTACTTTAAAATTGATAACGGGAAATTTAGATCAGGATGATTTAGATAAGATTCATTCAGAAATTGAGCAACTCAAATCAGGTAATAGAGCATTACACAATGAAAACAACCTACAAGGCACAATAAATGAAAAACTTCTAAATAGACTCAACAGAATTATCCAGTCAATAAACGACCAACAAACAAAGATTATGAAACAAATAATTTCAAACAGACAAACAATGTTAGACATACAAAATCATAATCAAAACTTCACATCAATTGTAAAAATTTTAAAAATATCATTCCACTTATATCAAATTCATTACCACCTAGACAGTATTTTCGAAACTATACAACTCGCAAAACTCAATACAATATCAAGAAGATTCCTAGAACCAGAAGAACTTAAATTAATTGTAAAACAGTTAGAAAAACAAAACATAACCCTTTTAAATTCAGAACAAGCTTACGAATTTTTAGGCATCAGGACTCTATTCAGAAATTCTAAACTATATTTTGTAATCTTAATACCGATTGTCGAACCAGAGCTTTTCAACGAGTTACTTTTGGAAGCACTTCCAATCAACAACACATCACTGAAACTTCAATCAAACACGACGATAGTAGGTGTCAACTCCACATTTCTTCTCAAAGGTTCATGTCAACTTGTAGAGCAGAACACCCTTTGTGACCGTAGAGACCTCATCGATGTATCCAAAGATGAATGTTACTCCCGAATTTTAAGAGGATTTTCTGGCATATGCGTTTTTACGAACTATTCAGATACAGATGTCAAACGTATAACTGACTACCACATCATTCTCAAAGATGTTAAAGCAGCAATCATGCATACAGATTGTCAACTCTCAGACAGAGTACTTCAAGGAACTTTCCTAATTTACTTCTCTAATTGCACAGTTACCATAAATGGTGTGAGCTACAGCAGTAAAGAATCATACAGCAAACAAACCCCACTTATATTACCCCTAGATGGATTAAATATTGAGAAGACCGCCTTCGAGTCTAACATAACTTCGGAGAAGTTACAAGAAACCTCCGAAACCTTCAACGAATGGAATCCATGGAAGATACAACTAAAATCCAGATATCATCAACTGGACTGTTTTTGATAATTATCGTTTCAGCGATAGCTGTGGGTGTTTCGAAATACTGTAAACGAACCGAACGCACTTTCCAACGAAAATGGTACCCTAGTATCAACATAAGTAGTATCCTGGAGGATTCATCAGCCAAAAGAATCGAACCGGGACGGCTCGATCTTCAGGGGGGAGCAGTTACCAACGGATCCACCAGCATGACCCCAGTTGGCAACGATACCGAGCCATCGTCAAACATCATACATTCATTATTTGGACCCCGTCAGCAGTTAGCACTTTATTGACACCGGAACAACGGGCATTACCCTCAAACAGCATCAGCAGAATTCCACCGATGGACAACAACGTTAACTAGGTCACGCAATTCAGCAATAAACATCCGGACAACGACAACGACGGCGAACGAGCCTTGGACTGGCATCGACAGGTATAATATTGATAGGTCAGCAGATTCATTTAGGAAGTGTAGGGTAGAATTAAGTATCGGAAAATAAAGACGATCATTATTGGTCTGAAAGTTGAACAGTGAAGTTCGTTTTCATTATTTTTTTTAAATTCGGCCGTAGTCCGCGATTCGTTAACTTGTTAACTTTGGGTGATCATTTCCATTTTTGGGTGGTCCGAAAAATCAAATTTTTCCACTTTTTTCAAAAACTTACTTTTTTCAAGAATTCATTACTTTTGAACTACTGAGCCGATTTGAATGATATCTGAATAACATAGTTTCTTCGTTTTCATTTCTTCGCTACAAATTCTGATATTATGTTATTCAGAAATTCGTGAAGTAAATATACAGATAAATTGACATCTCCTTTGCTGTCTAATAAAGTTTGCTGTTCTATGTCTTGTGTTTTTGCTTGCTTCAAAGTTGGTCTTATTATATACAAGTACTTCTCAATATTTCCAGTCGATTGGTAATTGTATGTATTGTATAAAAAATGAGCATTCGATTTTTTTAAGTTTGATTTCTGATTTACAAACAAAAAAGCCAGCTCCTATTGGATTGTCCGAAAAGTCAGGGAGAGTTGAATGTTTATCAGAACGTGCCAAAAATTCTAGAAAATCCTGAAGAATTAGGAACGTTACCATCTCTGCCCATATCACACAAAACATCCCAGCACGACATTCATGATGACCTAGTTTCTTGATCCCTCAAATAATTATGTGGCATATAATTATATGATGACGCCCGCTTCGTCGTGGCATTAGTTCAATGCAGTCATTGCAGAGACAGCTGCGAGATTTGAATGCGTGGTGATGATGTGATGATCCAAAGCAAGCAGAAAAAATGATGTTCGCAGCTTTGAGTAGAGAACGAGACTGAAAATTACCCTTAGCGAAGATCCACTAATTATACGCTAACAAATATTCCCTTCATTGTTTATTTTGTCGCGGCTACATTGGCTACATCCACGGTACGGGTAGATAGGCACACAAATGAGCAGAACAAGGATTCTACACTCATCTTAAACTTAAACAGCAAAAAGTTATGGAAATTTTTAAAATCTTTATTGAAGCCAAGTAATTGGAAACCGCGGTCCATAACCTTTAATGGCACATTAGAACAACCCGAGCAAGTAATAGCATCTAAGTTTAACGATTATTTTGTCGATAGTGTTTCATTGATCAATCAATCTATTGAATTGGTCGATGAAAGATGAGCGATGAAATAAAACAGCCGGTTAATAGTAATTGTAGATTTGAAGATTTCCACCCAATTACATTAGGTCAGTTAAAAACTGTTTGCTTTTCATTAGAAAAAACGGCTGGAGTAGACAATGTTAATGCTAGAGTTGTTCAAGATTGCTTCCATATCATTTCTCACATTTTGCTGGACCTTATAAATACATCATTGCAAACTGGGCATGTGCCTCAAGTGTGGAAATAATCTTTAGTTGTTCCGATCCAACAGGTTGCTGGAACGATTAAAGCCGAAGAGTTCTGTCCCATCAACATGTTGCACACCTTAAAGAAAATATTGGAACTTGCTGTTAAAGGCCAGCTGTTGGAATATTTAGATTGTAACTCTTTGCTAATACCAGAACAATCGGGATATCGGGAAGGTCATTCCTGTGAAACCGCATTGAACTTGGTATTAGCAAAATGGAATGAAAAATTAGAAGAGAAAGAAACGATTGTTGCTGTTTTCTTGGATCTGTGTTACGCGGGTACCGCGTTAATTGGAAAATCCGCGTAAAAAAACGCGTTAATTGGAAAATCCGCGTGAAAAAAACCTCGTAAAAAAACCGCGCAAAAAAAACCTGGGTGTACTGCGTTTGCAGAATAAAATAATGCGATTAATACTAAAATGTAATAGGTTCACTTCCTCATCTTTGATGCTGGACGCTTTGCAATGGTTATCCGCAAAGAATTGTTTATTTAACTATGGTGTTCATTTTTAAAGTAATTAACGGTTTGCTACCTCGATATTTGTGTGATCGAGTTGAAAGAGGAAGTGACTTTCATAGTTATAACACTAGAAACGCAAATGAGTTAAGAACACCCCATTTCTTGACATGTTCTTCACAAAATTCGTTGTATTTCAAAGGAATAAATATTTTCAACTTGATGCCAAGACATATTAAACGTGCAACAACATTAGCAGAGTTTAACACTTTGCGGACCGCTCACGAGATTTCCCGTGTTTCGCGTCCTATCCGTTGCGGACCGCTCACGAGATACGAGAAATCTCGCTTGCGCTCCTTCGTTACGAACTTGTGTGAATTTAGCGGATAAAAGTTTTTGTTTCGTGCAAGTTTCTTTAGTTCCTACCGAAATGTATTTCTTAACAGAGACATCAAAACCAAGCAGCCTGGGGGAAATCGGCATTGCAAATACATGAAAGTAGGGAGAACTTTTGTTCTTACCGAAATGAGTTCCCTAACAGAGACATAAAAACCAAATCATTATAAAAGATTTTAACAATGTAACTCTTCGAACATATCCAAAATCAACAGATAGCCTAACGGAATCCTACGTCAACTATCCGGTCGTGTCTCGGACACAACCCTCCTGTTCACTACTTACCTAAAGAATACCTGAAATGAAATTAAACGAAATATGAGAATATGTAAAAACTCACCTACACGATGCACTCACCATACACCTAGGAAATAAGAACACATAATTGATACTTACCAGTTTTTACACACATCACACACTGTGCGAAACCAGAGACAGGCGGTGAAACACGCCTTGTTGACAATACACAAACAACACAAAAACACATTGTAAATAGTAACCCAAAGAGAAAAACAAAAACGAGTAGACAAATAGACGTGTATAAAGTTGAATTACCAAATCGAACGGAAGGTGTTGTGCATTTTATAATCGCGAAAGAAGTTTTCTCGGGATTTTGTGGAGGTGTTTCGAGTCGTTCGAAAATTATTCACGTTCGGTAAAAGTGATTGAAGAAGGTGCCGCAATCGGATAAAATAAGTACTGCGGCAATCAGTGCTTAGACACCTCCTGTGACTGTTTCTTGATCGTGACAGAGAAAAGTTAGAGACTGAAACGTGAGCATGTGTCAATATAGGAAAACATACAGAATTTTGAAAATGTTGTTCGAATAGAGTTATCGAAATGCAGGATATCCATGCAACATCAGATTATCTTCGATCGAGGATCGTTCCAACGATCATCGATGCAAAGTATTGGGATATCAATTGTGATAATATGTACTTTACTGATGGGTCCTCTATGAATGAGTCCACAGGATTTGGAGTGTTCAACGAATTTTTTAGCACCTCCCACAGTCTTCAGAATCCTTGCTCAGTGTATGTTGCTGAATTGGCAGCGATACACTGGGCGCTGGACAGCGTCGCCTCACGACCTGTTGAACACTATTACATTGTAACGGATAGTCTTAGCTCTGTCGAAGCTATCCGTTCAGTGAGGCCGGAAAAGCACTCGCCGTACTTCCTTGAGAGAATACGAGAAATTTTGAGTGCTTTATCCAGACGCTGTTATGTTATTACCTTTGTCTGGGTCCCTTCACATTGCTCAATTCCGGGTAATGAGAGGGCTGACTCATTAGCAAAGGTAGGTGCAATTGCAGGCGATATTTATCAGCGTCAATCGCCTTCAATGAATTTTATTCTTTAGTCCGCAAAAATACCATAGTTAACTGGCAACGCAAATGGAACGAAGATGAATTGGACCGGTGGCTCCACTCGATTATCCCTAAGGTTAGCCTCAAACCATGGTTCAAAAGTCTGGACTTTATTCGCACCTTCTCGCGACTCATGTCCAATCACTGTTCGTTAGACGCGCTACTCTTTCGTATTAATCTTGCCGACAACAATCTTTGTGTTTGTGGCCAAGGTTACCACGACATCGAGCTCGTTGTTTGGTCGTGCGAGCTGTATCTTGTCGCCAGATCGAATTTAGAAGACACCCTTCGGGCCCGAGGAAGGCAGCCCATGGTACCGGTGAGAGACGTGTTGGCTCGGTTAGACCTTGATTACATGTCCCAAATATATGTATTCCTTAAAGCTATCGATCTTCGTGTGTGATTGTCCTTATACCCTTAGTTTTTCCTTTTCCTTTTCCTTTGTGAGAGGTCGGATCCCTTCTTAAGAATAAGATGAAATGTAAATACATATTAGATATAAGATAGGTTTAAGAATTGAGTGTGATGAGTGTGATCGAGAGTGTGAGTGTGATCATTGTCAACATATCCTCATATCCCCTCCTTTCCCTGTCACCCTCCTAAACTCGAGTCGACCGCGAGTAATCGGTTTCCTATATTATTAACATTAGAATTAAGGAAAAATGTATATATACTAGTAACAATACAGTAAGGAGTTCGGCTCCTTTAAACCTATGTAACTGAGCCAGTAAAAATAAACGATTTAAATTAAAAAAAAGAGTTACCGAAGTTATTCGATAGAGAAATATTTTACCTATCTTCCAGCCGCAATTTTATTAATCGAAAAAGGGTATGAGAAAAGTTATAAGCCAAGTTGTATAGAAGGAATTATTTATGAGAAAAAAAAATTGAAAAAAAAATTTTGAAAGGACCCAAAACACATTCTCGAGGTAGTACTTATTCGATATAGAATATTTTTATCTACCTTTAGCAAAATTTCCATTGGCCGGAAAAGGGTCTAAGAAAAGTTATAGCCCAAAACCTATACAACTTGTATGGAGGAAATAAGTTAATTAAAATAAAATTTAAAAAAGTTATTTGAAAGGACCCAAAACACATTTTTGAGATAATACTCATTGGATAGGAATACTTTTATCCATCTTCAGCCTAATTTTCGTTGGCCGGAAAAGAGTCTGAGAAAAGGTATGGGCCAAAATGTATACAAGTTGTAGGAAGGAAATTAATAAATTTATCGAAAATGGAAATAGAACTTTTTCACACTCGAAAAAAATTGAAGGAAGAGAGTACGAAGTCGAAATTTTTAGGCGATTTTTGGAAAGCTTTAAAATCGTGAAATATCAACGCATGAAGATGGGATATAAATCTCTTTAAAGCATAATTTACATGGATTTACACGGAAAATTTTACAGAGAAATTTGTATTTCGATGTATGTAGATATAGTGGATAAAAATTTCGGGAAGAAATGAGACATCGATTTCATCCTGTTTTTTCAAAGATAGCAATTCCAATTAACGTATCAACTATCTTTCATTTGATTTCTAGAACGTTGTTGTGGACCATTCAGTACTGAGATATTATGACATGAACGAAATATTTCGAATCCGTATTTGATAATAAATAGTTCAATAAATAACCGTCGAAGAACAGTTTAGAAAACTCTAATAAATTCTATACACCCAGGATTTTTTTCACGCGGGTGATAAAATTTTGTTATAATTTGTCGCGGTACCCCATAGTAGATGTACTTTGAGTATTTTCTCAAATTTTCATTTCCAAGCCTATTGAGAATGGGAAAAAAAAGAAAAACTCGAAAAACGAGAAACGAGAATTATCTTATTATTATCTGAAAAAAATCACACATATCTATAAAAAGCGAAGGAACACATTTTATTTCAATAGAAATTTTTACTTCCTTTTTACTTTTTACTTCCTTACCCAGCCAGACCCTTTCCCTCGTACAACCCGAGAACGTTTTGGCCAATAACTTTTCTCATACCCTTTTCGGACCAATGAAAATTTGGCTAAAGATAAATAAAAATATTCTTTATTTAATGAGTACTATCTCGAATGTCGAATTTTCTTTAAAATAATTATTTTTTCCCACACAATTTGGCCTATAACTTTTCTCAGACCCTTTTTCGATTAATAAAATTGTGGCTGGAAGATAGGTAGAATATTTCTCTATTGAATAACTTCGATAACTCTAATCGAACTTTTTTTGATTTTCAAAATTCTGTATATTTGCCTATATTGACCCATGCTCACGTTCCAGTCTATAACTTTTCTGCCATGCAAATGAAACACAAATTTCTGCATTACTCGAGAATTAATCACGCAAATGGAACTAAATGTGGCATGTGGAGGTTTTAGGGTGCAATAAATGTTTCTATAGTGGTAAGACACTCCACCCCCCTCTCTAAGGGGAGGCTGCCATACAAATGAAACACGAATTTCTGCATTACTCGAGAATTAATCAAGCAAACGAAACCAAATTTGGCATGTGGAGGTTTTAGGGTGCAATAAATGATTCTATGGTGGTTAGATACTTCTCCTCCCTCTCTTAGGGTGGGCTGTCATACAAATGAAAAACAAATTTCTGCATAACTCGAAAACTAATCAAGCAAATGAAGCCAAATTTGGCATGTAAAGATTTTAGGGGGCACGAAACGTTTCTATGGTCAATAGACACTCCTCCCCCTCTCTAAAGGGGAGAAGAGAGAGGGGTCTGTGTCCGAAAATAATCTGATATTATAATAATGAGTTTTGGTGGAAGTACTAGGGTTTTTTTAGTAAAAGGTAAATTCAACGGGGTCGATTAGAAGATCAATCAATGAACAGTTCTGCGATTGGACTTTTGAACTTGCGCTTAGTAAGAAAACGTGTAAGTTTGAAGGTATTGATAACAAAAAACAAATTTTGGGCGGGACGAAGTTTGCCGGGTCAGCTAGTGATGGATAAAAATTTGAAAGTTTAGTGAGGGCCGGTCTAGAAATTTTTCGTGAAGGAAAATTTCTCGATTTCTCTGGATGGAGATATTCAAGTCAATCCAAAACAAGGCTGGCGGTTGGACTTGTGTCTTGGTTGACCATTTGCAAGGGCCTTGTCGGGACCGTATCGGCTCTGTGGCGGACAAGATTGGCTTGTCTTTTGACATTGCTTTTCAATGCTTTCAATGCTGAGAAGAGAAAATATCTTTTAGATAACTCGTCTTGCTCAAATCTCTGTAGGGGAAGGAGGCGAGACCATCATCATCATTTAATATATATATATATAAAAGTGGGCTTAGCAAAGAACATTTCCTGATTGTTGAAGAAACTATCGAAAAATTATAAAAGAAAAAGTAGTACAAGCGTTGTTGTTCAGCATATGAAAAATCATCTAAAATCGAATTCATTATGTGTTTATTTGAATTGACCCTCCAAACTACGAAACCTGAGCTTGGAGTTGGGATTTTCCAAAAGAAAAAGTTTAATGGCGTTATACGTTATATAAAAGTTTACTCAATTAAGATAGACAAAAATTTTTCTTCCACCGTGAGTAAATTAGATTATAAGGTATTTGCATGAGATACACGTAAAGTAACTTCCCTTAAAAAAGATCAACCAAAAAATTGCAAATGTGACATTTTATTTTTGGCTCATTTTAATACATCAAAATACCTCCCGTCGATGGTAATTAAAAACTTCGTCAGCGGAATTTTCCCCCCTCTCTCTCTCTCCACCCCGTCGAATTTGTCCCGCTAAGCTAATTGGTTTTAATGGAAGTAAGATCATTCCACCGCAGAGCTCAAAAGTATCGATAATCACTTTCCCCGCGGAAAGAAGAAAAAAGCCAAGGAGACGACCTCTCTTCCTTCCATTATTGGTGGCGAAAAGTTGTTGAATCTAATTATAAAAGGGCGAAACAGTGATTAGCATATTTTTAATTACGTTAATTTGGCGGAGCTGGTACACACCTCAACCGAGCAGCTGAACCTCGATAGCGCAGTCGGTAGCGCGTAAGTCTCATAATCTTAAGGTCGTGAGTTCGATCCTCATTCGAGGCAAGGTAACTTGTTTATGTAAAAACCCTAGTCTTTTAGGGAAGTCCTGCATTTCATATGGCCACCAACGAACGAGAGATATTCTTTTGAACGTTTTTTTTTTTGTTTGTTTCATCACAAACGTGGCGAGCGGCATGGACAAAAACGATGACCGTGAAACGACAAGCCGGAAAGAGATTATTTCCAATTTCTGTTTACACTAGGCATTAAGAAATAAGAAGCACCTGTGTAAAATTTCATCCATTCGCATTCAAGTGTGTGCACAACGACCGGTGGGTTGTGGAAAAACGAACGAAATGAAATCTCCACCCCTCTATCACCCCTCCGAAGTGGAGAGAAAGTTTTCCGATATTTGAAATTTGAATTGAAACCTGTCCCCCCTTCGGTTCACGGAACGGCAGACAAACGGCCCAGGTCAAAATGTGTTTGTTCAATTAGGAACTTTTAATATCTTGAGCTCCGGAATTGGAGTTGTCTGTTTGGCCCAGCTGATGGTGAGTGCCTTTCGAATGATGCGGGCGTAGAGTTTGGCACATTTTATTGCAAATTTCTTTAATGTGGGATCGAGAAAACGAAATACAATTCTTGTTACCCAAAAACGTGAGTCAATCGAACGAACTAAAAATTAAACGATATGACTCCATCTGTGACACAGTCTGCCACACGTATCGTAAGGATCCTGTCGTCTGTCTTAACACATGCGATTGCTTTTCTGGAAGTGATTTACCGCCAACGAAGACTACCTGTCAAAACGTACATGACAAATAGAGGCTGTCTGTCTCCCGGAAGCCCGAGAGCCGCCAATCAGGGCCAGTCGGAGCGTAAAATTCCCACTCTAGGGACTTATCGGTGGCAGCCAGCTCTAGACACAACCAAATTCGTGAGTGAATCAATAAACGTCGCCAATTTCACGGGCGCTTTCGGAGTTCCGCTCTTAGTCCGCGCTTGTAACAAGTGGTGTAAACTGACGCTAATCCGGTAATAAATTGATTCGGTGAAAAATTGACACCTCTCCGCGTCACTGTCACACGCCTCGAGCGGTGTTGAAGGTGGCTCGGAAGCGCGGAAGGGGAAAATACGTAATTCGATTAAACGTGGTTCGATAAGGCACAAGACAATAACAAGGTGCTCTCGGTGCGACAAGTGATATGACGTGAAAAATGATTCAACCTTCGGTGGGTTTGCAAGCGGACGCAGAGCGGAGGAGTCTTCTTATTATAATAAAGAATAATGATCGGTAATACTTTCATCTCTTGCATCGACGGTGTGGGAGGATATTTGGTGTAGGCAACATATTTTATCGAATCCGTCAATATGTTTACAGCGATCATATTTGGCAGGGATGTTGAAGTCTTTTTTTGTGAAATATATACTACCACTTTGATTAATTTGTATGACCGCCATTGTTCATATGCGATGAAAAACCTTTGAAACACTGATTTAATACAGGAGCTGCAAAGTTTTCTGTATCGAAAATAAGGCACTTTTTTTTTGCATCTCATAGAAATTATTCTCTAAAACCGTTTTGTAGGTCTACTCGTACTTTGGGTTTTGTAACATTGTTATACCTTGATTGCACTTTTCCGTTTCTGATCAATTTAAAGCAAGTCCGGCACCCATTTTCTTTTATGCAAATGCGCGTTTCAAATATTTACCATGTTTTATTTAGAAATATTAACAATGTGAACACTTCCACATAAGTTTATTTTCCAATATTTTTAACAATATAAGGAATTTTTCTATAATGTATTGTATTGTTCCTTCTTTTGGTCTTCCAGTGCGTTATATTCAGCGATCTGAAAACGATAAATCTTTTACTACCTCAATGTTTGATCCACATCTACACCGGGTTCAATATATTCTCGTACAAATTCATATTTCGATTATTTTAGATAAGATTCTGATTTCATTGGTTACAAGCAGACCCGGCAAGCTTCGTCTCGCCCAAAATTTATTTTTCGTTATCACATCCACGTTTTCTTTCCACTTTCGAACGAAGATCAATTTCGTTAGCGCAAAAATCAAATGGACTAATAATGCTTGTCAATATGTAATTGTAGAGCATATGCGAATTGAATTTTTCGAACTTTTCCATTTTGACGTGGGACTACGTCTAACCGGAATATATGGGGGGTAAAATGAAAACCTAAACACAAAACATGCAAGAAAAAATGAAAGATTCCGAATGCCTATAACTCGAACATTTCATACTGGATCGGAAAGATGTTGGCATCAATGTGTCCGGCTGAAATGTGTTTCCCTAACACAGACTTTAGAATCAAGGTGTCTCCGCCCAGAGAGGTATCTGAGCAGAGTTCTAGTAGTAGAGATGAGAGTAGACTGGCTACCCGTTGATGCAGATAAAATTTGATCAAAAAAGTCAGGACGGTTGAACTATACTGATCGATGAGTTTATTGCGACTGACCATGTACTGAACATTTCTTGCCCTATTTATACGATTGGCTCATTGTCATATGAATAGGCTATAATTGCGATTGATTCTTTGGTCGGGTTCCTTCTCGAATGTTCGCTATAATCAATACACTCTGGATAGCGGATTCATTTCCATCCGTTCCTCTCCTGACAATTGGTTGTTATTGTTTGTGTGTTGTTATTGTTTACATATTGTTTGTTGTGCTGTTGTGTTGTGTGTTGTTCGGTAATATGGTAAGTATTATGTGTGATACAACTAATCAATATTCTTTCCAGGTGATTGTTCCTGGTAATCGAGGTAAGTAAGAATGAATATTTCGATATATCTATACTAACAATTCTTCTTTTCTAGGTGCGGATCCAGGCCTGTTGCTGTTGATTTCGTGTAGACATGTATTTAGTGTTAAGTGTTTGTATTTTATTTATTGTGTCAATAAAGCGTTAAGTAATAAAATTTTGTGTTTTCTTTTTGACGTAGGACTACGTCTTTCATTTCTATAGCGGGGTGTAAAATCAAAGTTTCGAAAACGAAAGCGTTACGCCGGAGACCGAGATTTTGAGCGTTAATAGCTCCTAAACAACTGAACGAAATGGTATGATAAACACTTCATTCGAAAGATAAAATGTACGCGTTCTATACTTGTTACTTTTTGATCCAAAAACTTGTTTCAATAGTCTTAAAATTGCTTTCAAAACAGGCTATTGAAATCACCAATCGGTATATAAACGAGCGCCGCTCGGAAAACCACTCAGTTCTAATTGAACAGCGATTGGAGCATGTTGTCGCTGTTGTGGTGAAGCTCTTCGTTTATCATGAAAGCGCGGATGAACGGTGTCACCAAGAGCCTGTTTGTGCACCCTAGGCCAGAAGGGAATCCATCAGGAGGAGAGTGATGCCACAAACGGTTCCCCGGGAAGACATCGCTACACACACATACACGCGCGGAATTCTTTCCGTTTGGATGCCATTCAGCATCGAGAAAGTTCCGGAAAGATCTAATCATTCCTGGAAAATAAGCTGCCAGTTCCTCTGGGAATTTAAAAATACATTCATGTGAAAGAGTTTATTTTAATGTTTTCTAACCATATAAGACAGCGATCAAATACATTTGATTTTGTAATTTTTCAATCAAGTGTAATTAGCAGGAAAGCTTCTGAAGATTATTCTTCCCCATCAGTAGGATATTTCCGTATCCAATATTGTATGCGTACGCAATCGATTATTGCTCAGTCGCCGAAAGTTTCGAGCTCAGAGAGTTCATTCCCCTCTAGTTTGCCTTCCAAATTGCCATCGTAAACCACACCTTCTCTCGATTCAATCACACACAAAAAGCATACTTAAGCGATATTTTGGTGGTGAGACACATTCATTTTTCGTGAGGACGTCGACAAGACAACATCGTTGCCTATAGTGCTGGAGGAGGTGGACGGCGAAGGATCGACATATACACGCGCATAATTCTTTCCGTTTGGATGCCATTCAGCATCGAGAAAGTTCCGGAAAGATCTAATCATTGCTGGAAAATAATCTGCCAGTTCCTTTGGGAATTTAAAAATACATTCATGTGAAAGAGTTTATTTGAATGTTTTCTATCCATGTAACACTGTGACCAAATATGTTTCAATCAAGTGCTATTAACAGATGGTTATCGAGTTGGCATTAACCACTGGTGGGCTTCCAGTATCGAGGAAAATGTGAAAATATCTAATTGTTACTGAAAATAATCTGCCAGTTCCTCTGGGAATTTAAAAATACATTCATGTGAAAGAGTTTATTTCAATGTTTTCTATCCATGAGTTTATTTTAATGTTAATTTAATCTATCCATAAAATATCCATATAATACATTTGGGTTTGTGATTTGTCAACCAAGTACAGTTAGCAGGAAAGCTTCTGAAGATTATTCTTAAGAACAAGGTTTTTCGTATCCTATATTGGATGCATAAAACCTTGTGCCTCCAACGTAACGCTCTCGTTTTCGAAGTCCCCCAAATATTCATTTATTCATTCATTCAGAATGGATTTAGATTCAACTTCAAACAAATGATCTCTAAATCAACGATAGTCCTACGTCACCCTTGCGGTTATACCATAGATATAACCCACTTCCTGTTTTTTGTGTTCGGCTTGGGCCGTAACACAAGGAGTCTGGGAAAATCGTCTTTGCAAATACAGGGAAACTTCGATATAACATACCCTCGTTATAACGTACCCTCGATATAACGTCACTCGATATAACGTACATTTTACCTCGATATAACGTACACCTTTGCAAAGTGTAAAGGAAAATTTTGACGTAGGACTACGTCTAACCGGAAGATATAGGGGGTGAAATGGAAATCTAGGCACTGAACAAGTAGGAAGAAATGCAAGATTTGGAACGCTTATAACTCGAGCATTTCTCAATAGATCGCAAAGGTTTTTGCATCAATTGATAGGAAATATATCTACGCATCTATCATTACGAATAACATTTCATTTTTCTTGAGATAAATAATTGAATAATTGTGAAATATCAAGCATTGTCAAAATGCACTATGTGCCCATTTTTGATTGGTCCATTTTGTGCTCCTCAAATCGTACCGACCAAAACGGGCAACCAGAGCAGCAGCGAAATAGAATGAAGCACGATTGGAAAGGAAAAAGAAAAAAATGAACGAAACATTGGTCGCAGTCTCACACATGCGTAATTCTCGAGCCAGCCAGTCAGCTTAAAAATCCCCGCTCCGCTGCCGTAGCGATCATTCTCATTCAAACCGTACACCACATCGGTTCGCATCACAACACATCAACAAACCAACCCAAGCAGCCATGTCTGGACATGGTAAAGGAGGAAAAGTGAAGGGAAAGGCAAAATCCCGCTCGAACCGTGTTGATCTGTTCCCCGCAAGGGTAGCTAGGCCGAGCGCGTTAGTACCAGTGCACCAGTCCACCTAGCCGACGTTATATAGTTTCGGCCGCCGAAGTGATCGAGTTAGCTGGCAAAGCTGCTCGCGACGATAAGAAAACCCGCATTCGGAACAGAACACATTCGGTTCGGTGGACATCAAGACAACAGACAGTTGCAGCGAGTGGCGAGTGGCAAACGCAATCGCGACATCAGGTAGCAGAAGAAACAAGTTTGTTCTTTATACAAACTGCTTTGGTGGCAAATCCAGAACAAGGCGGCATCAAGGGCGTTCGAAATGGTTTTTTTCTAAACCACGGGTACTAAGTTTTCTAAATTGGAACCATTCCATAAAACAAGGCGCTTTTCAGGGCCATTAAACCTTTCAAAAAAGAGTTTAGGAAATACAGTTCAATGCTTTCTAAAACATTATCCAAAATAATAATGAAACACAAATTGATTTTTTCATAATTTGTTTGCCAGGATCTGATGAGTATGTGAATTTGGCAGTTGTTCTGAGCTTATTGATAGTTGGGGACTTTCCTGATTATTCAATTTTCACCAATTCTTAAATTGTTTCCAGATTGAAAATGCAGTAATTTACTATTAGTTCGACATTTAGCTAATTGGACGGACATGTAATGCGACTTATTTAGTTGGACATTTTTGTAAACATAGAGATCCAAATTATGACCCCACATTGAAAGTCGACACTACCACTGTCATCGTAAATGTTCAATTACAGGTTAAAATCGCCTCCAATGCGATACTGAGTGGTGGTAATGCGACGTGCCATTGAATGTAATTTACTGTACAATATGTCACAAGCTGGATTGGAAGAAATTTTCTAACTGTGAAAGCTGTGGCGAGTGGCAAATGCAATCAGAAACAGAAAGGTTTAGCCGAACAAGATGGGGATATTGAGTGACAACAAAACAATAAACTCTTTAGATTGAAGATAATTTTGTGATCCTGAAAAGGACCCTTTTTATCCTGCATGTGAATCCAACGAGCGAACAAATCGTAATGAATGTATTTTTTTGCCATCGCTGCCTTTTAACGCTCATTCGTTTGTCTCGTTGGACTCGCCCCTCTGGCTGAGTCTGCCGATTTGTCTCTATCCTGTGAGTGTGTACCGCTAGAGTATAAAACACGCGGACTCCAAAAAAATATCTTATTTTCTTTCAAACCGTAAACTCGTGTGGTTGTACGGCATCGGCATCGTGGACGTAACAAAGGAGGACAAGTTAAGGGAAAGGCAAAGTCTCACTCGAACCGTGCAAGTCTCAGTTCCCTGTGGGTCGCATTCACTGATTGCTCGGCAAGGGTAACTAGGCCGAACGGATTGGTGCCGGAGCACCAGTATACCTAACAGCGATTTTAGAGTTGCGGCCGTCGTAGTGCTCGAGTTGGCTTGCAAAGCTGCTCACGACAATCAGAAAACCCGCATCAAGAACAGAGCAGCTTCGGTTCGGCGCTCATCAAGGCAACAACTAGTTTCAGTGAGTGGCAAAGTGTTTCTCCCGCACGTCGCATTAAATGTAATTTACTGAACAACACGTCACAAGCTGGATGGGAAGAAATTTTCCAACTGTGAAAGCTGTGGCGAGTGGCAAACGCAATAGCTAAACAGGAAGGTTTAACCGAACAAGATAGGAATATCGAGTGATAACAAAAAAACAACACCAAAGGTTCTTTTCCGAACCATCAACATGTTCATAAAGAGTAAAAAGTAAACTAATCCATTTTTCAGGTAGATAGGTAGGTATTCACGTAGGAGAAGAAAATAAAACAATATAATTAAAATATATATTTAAAAAAAGCTGTCCCCTTTGTATAGTCCTACGTCACTCCGGTTATGTTCCCGACATTACCCACCCGTCTTTTTTTTCAATATTTTTTTTCTGATAGAACAATGAATTATCTGTATTGTGATGCTAAAACATGTTTTGTACCTTCAATCAATCCCGAAATACAGCTGGTATGGTGATTCTAGATTCTAAATGAATCAAGCTTTAATCAACAGTACGAAGGGAAACATCATGAGAAAGGCTGGCTTCGTCTTCTGATTGAAGTTATTAATTAACTTCACTAAAACAGCAACTCAATAATGTATTATAGACTACGTTTATAAGTACTTTATTATGCTTCGATATTCGATACAACGTACAATTTTGAAAGTGAAATGTACGTTATATCGAAGTTTACCTGTAAATGCAAACTGCGAGTACTTTTGTACTCGCTTGCCTTTGTGCAGACTAGAGTATGTTTCCTTAACACGGTCTTCTAAACTTAGGAACCTGGGAAAATCGTGCAGACATTAGAGGCGAATGAACTTTCAAGTTCAAAGCCTCTATAGCATAAAAAGTAGAAGTTGAAGTTGTTGATTCATGCAAGCCGGGGATACTTCTGCATCCGCATGTTTGCACTCCGAAAACTGTTTCCTAACACGAATTACAAAAACGGATACGAACACAACGCTTTGGCTCGGTTATTCATTAGGTACGAAGAAGCACTTGAGAGATGTCAACTTCAGAGGGAAAAGTAAAATTAAATAATCGTTTGATAATTCTTCTGTTCACATATTTTGTCCAAGGCATCATACCAAACGTGAAAAGAATGTCCTTAAATTCACTTGTAACGAAGAACATAATCTATTACAATACATGAACTGACCTTACATGGCATTTATTCAATCTTTTTATTCACAAAGCAAATATATTATATTCGATTGAATTCAGAAATTGTTTCATTCAATCAAAAATTTAATCAATACAAACAAATGATTGCTAAACTAGAGTAGTCCCACGTCAACCTTGCGGTTATATCATAGATATAACCCATTCTTTTTTTTTTCAGAGTTTTCGGAAAATTTCCAATGTCATGTTTGGTTGAAATATGTGTATTATTTTTATGGGACCCTTCTCCATTCCAGAGGAGCGAGGGGTCTCATACCATCATAGAAACATTTCTCGTACCCAAAAACCCTTACATCCCAAATTTGGCTCAATTTGCTTGATTATATCTCGAGTTATGCAGAAGTTTGGGTTTTATTTGTATGGCAGTCACCACTTAGAGAGAGGGGAGAAGTGTCTATTCAACATAGAAACATTTTGTGCCCACTAAAACCTTCACATGCCAAATTTGGCTCCATTTGCTTGATTAGTTTTCGAGTTATACGGAAATTTGTGTTTCATTTGTATGGCAGCCCCCTCTTAGAGAGGAGGGAGGAGTGTCTATCCACCGTAGAAACATTTTATGCACCCTAAAACCTTCCTTATGCCGTCTTTAGTTTCGTTGGCTTGACTAATTTTCGAGTAATGCAGAAATTTATGTTTGATTTGTATGACCGTCCCCCCTTAGAGAAGGGGGAGGAGTTTATAACTACCATAGAAACATTCATTGCACCTCAAAACCTTCACATGCCAACTTTGGTTTCGTTTGCTTGACTAACTTCCGAGTAGTGCAGAAATTTGTGTTCCATTTGTATGGCGGCCCTCCTTTAGAGAGGGGGAGCGGTCTCTTACTATCATAAGAACCTTCCCCGACCCCAGAAACCCCTACATACCAATTTTCATGTCGATCGGTTCAGTAGTTTCCGAGTCCATAAGAATCAGAAAGACAGAAAGACAGACAGACATCACTCCATTTTTATATATATAGATAGACTAGCTGACCCGGCAAACGTTGTTCTGCCATATAAATTACTTCTAGTGAATATTTTGACTGTTGAATAAAACATAACTAATGTATTGCAATACATGTGTGTTCAAATGTTTCAACGATCTATAAAATTAATTGATTATGATCGATGAAGGATAGATTCCTCGTGGATATCGAGCAGATACGTGAAGATTTGACCGTGTATTGCATTGGACCGTGGGAACTTCCCGAACCTGAGTGTGATGTGGAGATGGAGATGAGATCTATGATGTACAGAAAAATGGACCGGATCGATCGGATCTCTGGATTCGTCTCTTGCATTCAGAAATCTGATCATTCGTGCTATGAAATGTAGCAACCTTCCCTCGGCGCAAAATAAACTTCAAAATAAGTAATCCGTATTCGTGGAGCAATTTAATCTGTGTCAGATTAGCTGACACGAAAATAATTTTAAATTGCTTAAATTTGGATGAAAATCATTACTCGATGTTGTTTAAATGTTTAAATACTTAGAAAATAGTCCGAACTTGACGATTCTTCTATAAATCTTGTATACATCCAGCAACATGTTGGACGAAACACGTGTAATTTTGTGATAGAGCCCATTAAAGACTGCATCTCTTTTGTTTGAACACACGTGCTGTCGTTTGAACAAAGGCTGTGTAGATGTTACTCATGATAGCGTCTCGCTAGCATTCCTCGAATCGCTTCTGTTGATTGTCTCATAGGAATCGCAGTCGTTCGCTCTCTACCTTTGCGAGTATGTTGACCATGAATTATTGACACAGCTCAAGACATCCTAGAATGACGTTGTCCTGACTGCGCCAATACATCAAACAACACACAGAAGAATCCATCGAGGGCACTCTTTTGTTTGTTTCGTCTCCTCCAAACACATAATATTAAAATATTAATTCAAAATGAGTAATGATGTTCCTAATAATTAAAGTAACTGTGGCGCATTAGATTTACACACATGCTCTTCAATCGTTTTTTTATCAGGATTGACGACAATAGCGTGACTGTTATTTTGCATTCCGAGCATGGGTGTGATTAGAATAATTTCAATAATTCATTGTGCTCATCCAAAAAGGCTTCCAGCTCGCCGGCGATATTCCTAGTTTTAGTCGAATTGAGGTTACTTGCGTATGTGTAGGGTGAAATTCGATGAAGAGGACGAAGTGCCATCTGGCATTCAACAACGTAAATAAATTCGTCCTGTTCAAAAAACGAACGACGAATCAATTATTTGGTATCGTTTATATAAAAATACATATATCGCGATAAAAAAACGAGATGAGGGTGAAAATTGGTTATATATGGTTTTAAGTTTTTTTTTCAAGCCAAATTTATGCAAAAAAATACCAAAACAAAGTTATTCAGATTTTATTGGCATGGGGCCACCCTAATCGGTATCACATATAAAGTAATAGGAGTAATAGGTTTCGGAGGAGTTTGACCACGAAAATCGTGACACGAGAATTTTATATATAAGATTGGTTTGAATGAAAGATAATACAGGGGAACTTCGATATAACGTACCCTCGATACAACGTCACTCGATATAAGATACACATTTTCAAAGTGTAAAGGAAGATTTTTTTGAATATTTTTTTCTGAAATAACAATAAATTATCTGTATCTTGATACTAAAACATGTTTTGTACCTTTAATCAATCCTGAAATACAACTAGTTTTGTGGTTCCGGATTCTCTTTCCCCTAGAGAGGTTTGAGCAAGACGAGTTATCTAAAAGATAATTTATTTTTCTCAGCATTGAAACCAGTTTAGCAAAAGAAAACGAACTGATTTTATTTACAGATATAAATTTGTATATAGTATCGCAATGTCAAAAGCAACCCAAGCCGATACGATACAAGTCGTGTTCGCCACAGAGCCGATACGGTCCCGACCAGACTCTTGCAGCCAATTGGTACACCAAAGCACAAGTCCAACCGCCAGCCTTGTTTTGGATTGACAATGAATATCCTCATCCAGAGAAGTCGAGAAATTTTCATTCACGAAAAATTCCTAGACCGGCTCTTAAAAAAAACTTTTACTTTGTATTCTTTATATCTGTGAAACGCACGCGGCGCTCAATTTTTTGTGGACTACTTTTATTTTTTTTAACTAATACAAATACAAAAACAACAAAAAATAAAAATAGTCCATCATCACCAAGATCATAGGCATAATAGAGACGAATACAAATTGAAAACAAAAAATATAGCATAAATCAAAAATTGTTCAAAATTGTATAAACAATATAATCCGTTTAAAAATATTAAAAATCAAGAAAACTACTCACATGAGGATATTCGTTCGTAGTCAAAAATATTTGTCATAAAAAAAATGAAAAAAAAACTTTCGGCTGTTAGGAAAACACAGCCTTAACGTGTGAAATACAGTTTCTCTTAAATTCCGCTAGTGTTGTTGCACGTTTTATATGTGTCGGCTTTAATCAGCAGTACAGAGGGAAACATCGTGAGAAAGGGTGGCATCGTCTTCCAATTGATTTTATTCATTAACCTTACCCAAACAGCAACACAATTTACAATATATATATAATACAGGGCTGACTACAGTTTCTGATTTCTTTCACTGTATATAATCGAGTCAAAAAAAAAATTTAATCGTTTTTTTTTGTATGTATTTTTTGTTTTTTGCATATAAAAGAGGAATTCGATTTTTTGATACATTCCCTTAAAGTCAGAAAACTCCTTTCTAATATGAAAAAAAAAAATTTATCCAGATTCTTTCAGGAGGCGATAGAAGATCATATTTGATGAAAAAAATGCTTCTACGCATATGTTCGAATTTCATCATTGACAGAGTAATACAACTTTCTTTTTTTGATTCGGACTCTGTTGCCTCAAACTGGTTCTACATTAAAAAGTACGCTACGGAAGACGATCCTGTTGCATTCATTTAAAAGATGAGAAAATTTAGTATAGAATATAGTAGTGGAACATCTGAATGAATGGATTTTAATAACATTTTGGAAATAACTTAAAAGTTAATAATTTTTAATGTGTTATTATTAATTTCATCCTCAAGAATTATATTAAACTAGATTGTTTCTATCAATTAAATTGAAGCTCTCTAACCGCTCAATAATTTGTTCTTTGACACCCAATTTCTATCTTTCTTAATTTGGCTGCAATATCAAAATAAACAATTCCTGCAAAACCTATAACCTAAACAATATAAAGCAAAACCTTCAAAAATCACAATTTTTACCCCACTATACAGGTAACAGCCACTTAAATTTCACCTTTACGTTGAAAGGTTACGTTCCTTCTCGATAATATAATAAGTCATATCTTCTAATTGGATGGCACTATCGTTCCCAGTGGCATTCCTTTTGCCTTCTCAACGTAGGTATTACTTGCGTCGTTTTTATGAGTAGTACCTAGTTGAGATTTCTATGCCGAAAAACACGCCTTGAATACATTCTGGAGTGGCAAGATCTAGAATATGCGTGACCACAGTGCAAGCCGGAAAAAATTTCTTTGACGAGAAATCATATAAAAAAAAATTCCAAACTGTATATAATCGAATCACATATAATCGAGTCTGTATATAATCGAGTCCGACCTGTACAAGCTACGTTTCTGAGTTCTTTATTATGCTTCAATATAAGGTTCAATTCGATACAACGTACAGTTTTGAAAGTGAAATGTACGTTATATCGAAGTTACCCTGTATTGTGTTAATCATTTACATGGTAGGGAAACTGGGGGAAATGTGGTCACCCTAAGGAACATGCCCATTTCCTGTATCCACATACCACTAAAATTCCCGTTCTTCGAACAATATTGTAGCTCAACTTATTGTAGTTCAAGATAGTTAGCGGATTTTATTATGAAAATTGAAAATAGTACATTTTTCATTATTAGAAGAAAGGTTGAACAATCGAACATTTTTTTTAGTGAGGAGGTAACGTGGTCAGCTGTGGGGGACAAAGTGGCCACTCGCACATATCACGAGATAGATTTATGTGTGTGTTTTTTGACCAAATTTGTTGAAATTTTTTTGAAATTGTTTGTTGTTTTTGGCAAAATAAAGTTTAAATTTTTCAAAATGAGGCTTGGTTTTGGTTGGGGTGGCATATTTTCCTGGGTCGAAACCACAAAAGGGACCCCTTTAGGGGTAGAAGGTGATTAGGTGAATCAGCTTTTGAAAACAGAACATTGTCAGTAATCCTCCACTGACCACTTTGCCCTCAAAAACAAGGTAATTTCAATGAGAAATAATCACTGAAATTGAACAAAATATCTGTTCATCTCCCCTAGAATATGTGGACAGTCGTCCAAACTGTTGATTTGTCGCAAATATCAGATCAAACAAACTAAATTTCACTAGAAATTCCTTAAATTCAAAACGCACAAAACTAAGGCCTAATGGCTACCGAGATAGCGTTTTACGTTTTTGTTTATTTCTTGACATGCGACAGCTCCACTGTAGTACAGGGTGACTCAAAAGTCATGAAATTCTTCAAACATTAGATGACTATCAATACGGTGCCAATAGTCAATAGTCATACTACCAAACAAGCAGGTGACTACTTTTCCAGTGATAGATATGGCATGATGTTAATAATATGTTTTCCCATCTCACCTCAGTTAACTTTCACACAGCTCAAAGCGTTAAGAAGAGTTCAACACAATTCAGAAAATATTGAAGCTCGAACCATTGAGAATGCTGAAATCGCTGGCACCAAAATGGCTTTCACTAGAATCCTTCATTAAACATAATCTAGAGAGATTCAACTACGACCGAAACCAAAAAAATTAAACGAAGTTTGAATTATTTGGGTGATTTGATGACCAAACCTATTTTACTGTTTTTTTTAAACTACATTTTGCTATTGATTGTTGAATTGAACAAAACATACTGAAACACCCTAATTCACTAAGACTTATTTGAAACCAGAATACTTCACCTTATTCTCTCGAGCAATATATGACATCAAATCTGATGTCGAAGTCTGATCTGATACGGACTTCAGAGATTTAGGAAAGCATCTGGAAGTGTTTTTATTTATTTATTAATTTCTCTATTTATTTCATCTGACTTGTGAAAATTGAAAACAGTAAAAAAACATATAGATAAAAAATAATGGTGGTCAAAACATCGATAATCAATAAAAAAAAAAGTAATGGGTTGTATATAGGACACGCCCGCAGTTTTCGACGTAGAACTACGGAATTATATTATTCAATCCACTTGTTTATCACTTCGGATATTATTTTAGAATGCATCGAAATGTTTGTAATATCTTATTAGCTATTTAATTTTTTATTACTTCAGTAGACTCGAAAGAGTCGAGTAGAGTCGAAAGCTATCGATACTTCTCGTTTATTTAGTTCAACTCGCATCAGACCAAACCATTTCTCCTTCCCACTCAGATATCGATCACAAACTATGAACCCTTTTGCTCCATGCAACATGCAACAGTTACCCTGCTGGAATTTGAAATCATTCCTTGATGAAATATACGTTTATCTAAAGAAATACAGTGTATATCTATATTCCAAAATCCTGGATACTCTTTCATATCCGCACTAGTTCAAAAACTTCTCGTATGCTGCTCTTCTTTGTCGTAACACACCTGGATACAGAGAGCTTCCTCTCCTTGTATCGAGCTGTGTGTTTATGTGTGTGAAATCAGCATAAGGCATGAATGATATCCGCTCGTTGTGTTATGCTCACTCGCATCTGTGTTTTCACTCTATTCTATTTTTGGTTTCCGCCTCTAGCCCTGAGAAGGGCCCTTGTGGAAAGAAACTCTATTCCATACTCCTCCTTCACCCAACAAGAAAACAATCCTCTCCCGCTTGACGCTTTGCGGCAACCATGTTGCTTCGATGACCACCAAACGAGATGTGGTGTGGCTTCAGGTTAGGTTAAGTTTTTTATTATAGAGACTTCAAACTTTTTCAGCTCATTCGTCTCTAGCCTTGAGAAACGCCCTTGGAAAACATTACTCTACTCCACCCTCATTGCCATGAGATAGGCACTAGATCCCTCGTCGTCCAGCTCGTCCAGCAACGATGTTGTCAAGTCGGCGTCCACACAAAGAATGGTGTGGCTTCAAATCGCGAATGGCTTATTTAAACCAAACATGTTGAAAACGGGCGGAAACGAATGTATCAGTTGCTCATTATTGACAGCTCTGTTCGGGAAAGCACACAAATCGGCAGAACAAATGTATGGGAAAATGAGAATGCTTCCAGTTTTCATTAATTTCAACTGTTTAGACATTAGTGGATTGTACTGTATAGTATATCAAACGAATCTTAGAGAATTTCCGATTCCATTGGTGTGCGAAGTATCTGAATTTCTGAATTTGTTCGTTGTGAAAATAGTTATTAACGTTAACTTTATTTCACAAAAGCGTGACCTGTTTTCTGATTTGGCACCCTTCCTGAAAGACGTAGTTCTACGTCAAAAAAAATAGTAAAAAGTTTGCATAGTGTCATCGTTCAATCACTCTCGATCATGTAGTCCTCGATGAATCCGAGGACGAAAGGCTTCAGCAGATAGGTTGGAATCGAAGAATCCATTGAATTTTGCTGACAGGAAGCGAATTGGGTCATTTAAAACGTAGTTTGTAAAACGGGGCCCAAGGTGAAGACTGTTGACCGGAGTACTCTCTCAGGAGCATAAATATTCAGTTCCGCGAGAACACCAGGACAATCTATTTCACCCAATAGCACTTTAGCTGAAAGGTTAGCGACTTGCTAACCTTTCTTCTGGAATCAAGTGTTTCCAGTCCTAGTAACTGACATCGAGCTTCGTAGGATGGAAGATTGATTGGATCATTCCACGGAAGATTACGCAGGACATAACGGACGAATTTCTTTTGAATGGATTCAATCCTAGCAATCCATAATGTGTGATAAGGACACCAGACAACCACGCCGAATTATAGAACTGATCGAACAAGCGTGCAGAACAATACTTTCAAACAGGTTGGATCGCGAAACTTATCGGAGATTTCGAACATGAGTCCGAGTTGCCCTGGTAATTATGTCCGAGTAATGCGACTTAAACGTTAAGGCAGAGGCAAGCGTACTTCCAAGATCACGTATTTTTTCCACTCGTAGCAAAAGTTGAAAATCGATCATGTATGTAAACGTTATTGGCTTGAGTTTTCGGTGGAATGTTATAACGTTACATTTTGGAACACTTAGTGTGAGATAATTTCTTGTGCACCACTCTTCAAAAGTGTTTATCAGATGCTGTAGTCGTAAACAATCAGCTGCGCTTCGAATTGTCAGGTACATTTTAACATCATCCGCATAGAATGATCGATTACCAGCTGGGAGGATCAATCCGATCTCGTTCATGAAGATGGAAAAAAGCAACGGTCCAAGGTTGCTGCCTTGAGGTACTCCTGAGCTGTTGGTAAAATTCTCCGAAAAATCAGATCCAGTTCGTACACATATTTTTCGATTGGTAAGGTAAGACCTGAACCAACGAGTGAGTCTCGGAGATACACCAAGCTTCTCGAGTTAAGCAAGCAGTATGGTGTAATCAACCCTGTCAAAAGCAGCCTTGAGGTCGGTGTACACAACATCCATCTGCGCTCCAGCTTCCATACTCCTAAGGTAGAATGAAGCGAAGGGAGCAAGATTCGTTCAGATTGATCTCTTTGGATAAAAGTCGTGTTGATCAACAGAAATGTAATTTTTGCAGCAAAAGAATAGTGCGTCGTTTATTAAGATCTCAAAAATTTTAGAACATGCATTAAGCGATGTGATCCCTCGATAATTTTCGACGCTCTGTTTGTCTCCTTTCTTTAAAACCGGGAACATGAATGAGAATTTCCAACGTGTAGGAAACACACCCTGCTGCAACGGAATATCCAACAGTTTCGACAGCGGTGTAATGAGCTCCGGGTAGCAATTTTTCAATATACAGGAGGGAATTCCGTTGGGTCCAGCAACGAAGGAGAATTTTAGTTTTTTGATGGCAGATTCGACGCAATCTGAAGAGATCGTAAAGATATCCAAATCAAAAATATCTCTGGGCGTGTCCCTAGTAGCATCACCAATTTGGGTCGACGAGGCGCAGTAATCGTTGAAGACGCTCTTGAAGTGCTCAGCCAGGAGTTGACATTTTTCCAATGAGGTGCAGGCTCTCCTGTGAATTTCCACCGGTAGCCCGTTTTCTTTACTTTTAGTCTTCACGAACGACCAAAACTGCTTTGGGTTGCGCCGTAGATTGTCTTGTATACGCCTTGTATACTTTTTGTAGAGGAAACGGTTGTACGTTCGATATTCCTTGCTGGCTACTGAAAGTAAACGTTTGTCGATTGAATTACAGGTGCGACAGTACTTGCGGAGCGCCTTCGATCTCAGTCGTTTCAGATGACGTAGTCGAGTATTGGACCAAGCAGGCTTTGGAGTAGGTCTGCTCAACGGCACATAATCAGATATTTCTCGGCCCACGACCTCCTCGAAGTGGTTAACGACTTCATCTATCGACAAGCAGGAATCCAGGAACTGCCAAATCTCCTGGGCGAGTGAATGGCTCAATGCAACAAAATCGGTTCTTCGGAAGTCGAGCTCATGCACATCAGCGGTTTTGTCGAAGCGAACGGACATCGATAACAAACTAGCGATTTCCAATGCAGGATGGTGATTATCAATACCGATTAAGGGCTCTGAAGGCTCAATAACAGAACATTCCGGGATTGCAGCATCATTCACAAGCACAAAGTCAAGGATCCGAGAGTTAATGTTCATAATGTTCGAATGCAGAACATCGATGGTGGGATGATCATTAGCAGTGACGTTCCAAGTCAGACCAGACTGATTGTAATCACCAAGAAGCAGAGCCAAGTCGTTCTGTTCTAGTCGTGACAGTACATTACCAATCGAACTGATGTGACTCTTGATACTGATGGAATCCAATTTCCGGTCAGGAGGCAGGTATGTTATCCCGACACTTAAAGATCTTTTTGGTGTCGTAATTTCCACCCAAATCTGCTCGAGAGATAGACAAACCGAAGTAGGGTCGCGACAGCAACTAAGACGGTTAGAAACTGCAATCAAAATTCCACCTCCACATGGTTTGGAACTTGTTACGGAACTCCATGTATCTTTTCTACTTCCGTTCCATCTTCAACAAATCTGCATGATGGGGCTAGTCAACATGCCGCCATCATGCCACAAAATGGCTGATTTGCGCAGAAACCCACACCAACACCGAACAAGCATTCACTCTCTCTCACTCACACACACTCACCTCTGTTTCCGCTGCTGGTAGCTGTCTCCTTCGCGCTCCTAATCCTTCATTTGCTGCGCCTTCTCTCCTTGTTCCTCTTCGACCGGATGCTGCCACCGCGTGTGGCGCGGTGCTCGGCGAAGAATACACACCACGATTTCTCAACGATTTCTTCTTTCCTTTTATTGGCAGATACTGCCCACTGAATTTGACGACCACCAATTTGCGTCACGACACTAGTGGTTTTCGTGGAATTCTTTGCGCGACGAAACATGCACTTTTGTGGCGAAACTAACTGAACCGCCCCCTTTGGCGTCACACCATGAATTATCTTCCCTCCCTGCACTTTTGCAGCGAAATCAACGAAACCACTCACTTCGGCGTCACACCATCCGATTTTATTCTTCTTCAACTTTTCTTCGCAAGAAAAACAGTTTGAAACACGTAATTGATCGTAAGAAGCTAAGCTGCATCCACCATCATCACGAACACCGCGTCAACTCTAAGATCGTCGCCAACCGTGGCAAACTTGCCAACAAACAACCACCATTCACTGACTCGGCCACCGGCGTATTTCATCCGAATCTCAGCACAGCAGCAATCGACCAATTCAGCCAGCTTTCCGCCAGCGTCAGCAGCAGCAGCAGCAATGCCGCAACAACAGCATTCAATTACGCCAACCACGATCCGCTTGCCACTATGATGGCCACCAACCAACTTGACTGCTTCCACCAAAATTAGGCGTGAAAAGATATTTTTCTTTTCCCTTAATCCAGCGCACGTGACGGTTTTGCCACCACACTAGAGATGTGCCATCCGCTCATGAGCTGTTCCGAAGAATCGACTCTTTGAAGTGAGTTGACGCGGAACAGCTCGCAAAAAAAATCAAACAGCTCTTCAGCTCACTTTGATGATGATGAAGGAGAGAAAAGAGCTGTAGAATTGAAGAGAGTGTGTGAGCTGTAAGATTCAAATGAACTGACCGTCTCTCGCTCTTCGTGTTAAGACATCAGTTTAGTTTCATTTGTCCCTCGTCTTTTCAACTGTTATATTCGCGTTGACGGCATTGAGCTTTATTTACCAGTTTAGGGGGCGCCAAAAATAATAATTGGCTCTCAGGCAGAATGAACACGTTTTTAAAATTCAAATTATTAATGAAAATTAACTTCTGTGTATCAAATAAGTATTCTATTTCAATGAAAAACACTTTGTTTGCAGGCGGTGCAAAAAACTCATAAGATTTTTTTTTTTGAAGAAAACTTTCTATTGTAATGTAAAGCCTCAGTAAAAATGTCGGAAATGTTGTACTCGCCGAGTCTGTTGTAAATAATAGTCTGCAATACGTGTTTCAAGTAATTAATAATATGGTGTGAAAAATTTCATTTGAATTTTAACATTTTCGAACTGGCTTCGTGGCTATCGAGTTTGGGACCCAAATTGAAAGTCGGCACTGACAACTGAGCTGAAGAGCTGTTCATAAAGAACAGCTCATTTAGATGAGCTGATATGATCAGAGCTGTTCATCATGATGAGCTGATTTGCACACCTCTACACCACACGCAATGGTGGTTCAACAAGAAGTGTCCACTCTCTTCGCTCCTCGCCAGCTTATCGTTCTTTCTCTTCTGTGTTGTTGTGTTGGTATTACTCCTCCTTCACCGATGATTCGCTCGAGTGTGGTGAGAATGTTGTGTGAGAGCGTGTGTGTGGTACATAGAAGTATCGCATGAGAGCTTGTGTTGTATTGGGTATGGTGAGTTGGGATATATTATCATGCGACAACCAATGTCACAGACAAATGTGTTTACTGATGTAACAAACTATAGGGTTGGGGAAAAAGAAATGTCGTATTTCTGATCGAAATTTGACGCTTTTATGCGCCGTTTTGTTCGCAAACTTGTTGCCATTTAGAAGGCAAGTTCATTTCTCCCACCCCCCTTATAAAACCCCCTCCTTATTTAAAAAACTCAGACAGCTAGTTTTCGAAAGCCTCTTTTGAGGCCAACTTAGTATCAACCAAGAGCGTTTTGCATGGACCGGAAGAGATGATAATCACTTGGAGCCAGGTCCGGACTATACGGTGGGTGCAATAGGACATCCCATCCGAGCTCCCGTAGCTTCTGGCGGGTCATCAAAGATGTGTGAGGCCGAGCGTTGTTCTGGTGTAAAACAACACCATTCCTATTGATCATTTCTGGCCGCTTCTGCTCAATCGCCTGCTTCAAACAGTCAAGCTGCTCACAGTAGAGAACCGAGTTGAGGGTCTGGCCATAGTTGAGCAGCTCATAGTGGATGATTCCTTTCCAATCCCACCAAACACACAGCAAAACCTTCCTGGCCGTCAATTCGGGCTTGGCGATGGTTTGGGCCGGCTCACCGCGCTTCGCGATAAGTACAACACAAGATATGTTTAAGTTTTGCCATATATTGACAATATACGACATTTCTTTTTCCCCAACCCAATATAATGCTTATACATAGTTTTTTTTTTTTTTGAATCTAGATTGCATACTACACTCTGTCCAACTTCTATAAGACCATGATCTTGCTGCTTTGTGTCATTGTGAACAAACAATGCTATTCTAGTGTGTAGGTATTGGAGACTACCATACATTGCATGATTTTATATGTGTGTGAGCAAGCGCTGAGCGTAAACGAATGTTTTTGCATTTTTCAAGTGTCAAGTTTCTATAAGACCAGTTACATCTTCCGTTGTTTTAGTGTTTAGTGTTTAGGTCAATAAATCTGGAAAGTGCCGAAGGCAAAAGTGCTCACGGAGAGAAGAAAGAAAAATGGATGCATTACACCAGGAAAATGTTGGTATCAGAGAAATTTCTCGTCAGATTGGATGATCCCATCAAGTAGTACTCAATTATTTGATGAATCCTCAAGGATACGGTAAAAAGGAGAGAGCTCCACGTAAATCGAAGCTCTCTGGCCGGGATAAGTGGGAAATAGCTAGAACAGCTTCGAATACCTCCGAATCGCTTATGCAAATAAAGCAAAATTATAATTTAAATGTTGCTTACAATTCGTCAAATTTTGAGTAAAAATCCTCACATAGAGAGGGCTTTAAAGGTTAAAGCTCCTCATCTTACACCATCTCACATTGCAAGACGTTTGAGTTTCGACAAAGCTCACATGAACCGACAGTGGGACATGGTATGTTGTGACAAAGAATGTTTCCAAATGAATACATTTTGCTATATACCATGGCGAATAGTTCTTCAATGTGTAGGTTATCTTCACTGTCGAAAAAAAGTTCAATTTGGATGGTCCTGATGGTTTCAACGTGTACTGGCGTGATTTACGGAAGAAGGAACAGTATTTTTCAATCAGGAGCTTTGGTGGAGGCTAGTGCATGGTTTGAGTGGGATTCTGTGCAACCGGCTATCGATATCGTCACAAAAAAAATCACATTCCATTCCAAAAAAATGCTACTATTCACACCAGCAAGCAAACTAAGCAATGAAATCAGGACCAAAAACCTATTTTTTTGGACTGGCCGACTCGCTCTCCAGACTTGAATCCTGTTGAAAATCTTAGGAGAATTCTTGTCACAATTTCGGAAACAAGGAAGAAATATCGAGAAAATCGTTTAACAGCATTTGGTAAATAATATTCTAACCCGAATTTTCCAGGTTATTAGCTGAAATGGCAAGGATGCCAATTGTTGACATGTAAATCAGCCGATCGTTTTGAATTTTTCATTGATAATACTTTGAAGTGGTCTTATAGAAAGTGGACAGCTGAAATGATCATATTTAAGCACAATAAATAAACAAACAACTCTTTTGAACGAAATTGACGTTAAATATACTTTATTCTAAGCATTCAACAATGTATGAATGTATCTTGTTGAAAATCTAACTGTTTGTGTTGCAACGAAATAGAATCACGGTGATCTTATAGATGTTGGACAGAGTGTAGCATGATCTTTTTTTTAAATCGCTCCAAGCGATACTACGTCGTAAAAGTCGTCATCTACCCTGATGTTGCTTTATTCGAATGTAATTTCTTACATTTCACACGCGGAAAAAGTCTGCACCAATCTGACTTTTTGACGAAAAATAACGAGAAAATCTGATACATGTTCCAGACAAATCTGTACGTGTGGCAACACTGGATGCAACAATAGAATTAACCGTAGCATGTACCTTACAAATAGAGCACGAAAGAAGGTCCATTATGGTAAGAACACAACTTCATTACTCTTCCTTCACTTGTCTGAAGAAAGACAATTCATTCCCGCTCGACGATCGCCAGTAACCAAGTTGCTCCGATGACCACCAAACGAGAAGTGAATGAAATGGATTTCCAAGCGGGCGCCAATCTATATACAGATTTGTGTGATTCCATTAACCAGTTTTCAAAGCAATTTTAGCTACTTAAATATGTTTTCAGGTCAATAATTAACAATCATATAACACTTGGGCATTTTGACGTAGGATTACGTCTTTCGGGAACATATTGGGGTACAAATTGGAAATCGAAAACCGAGCACATCGTGGAAATTGTCCAATTTCAAACGCTTATTGCTCAGTCATTTCATGATGGATTGATGAAATTTTTGCGTCAATCGATTTCGGCACTACATCACAATTTTATATTGAATAAAATAATATATGTCATGAAACTAACTATCGAACAATTGAAAAATCTCAACCCTTATCCTAACGGAAATATCCACTTCTAATTGATCAAAATTGACGACACATGCGAAAGTTCCCTAACGAAGACATCAAAATCAAGCTGCCTGTGGGAAATCGACATTGCAAATACATGAAAATAGGAGGAGCTTTTGTTCCTACCGAAATGTGTTCCCTAACAGGGACATCAAAATCAAGGTGCCCGAGGAAAATCGGCATTGCAAATAAATGCAAGTCGGGGACATATTTATATTGCAACTAGGGTGAGTGATACGATTAATTCTACCAAATAAAATTTAAATTTGGAACTTCAATGTTGGTTGCTTCGTGAAATTTCATATCAATGACCAATCGTGTATTGTGAAAAGTTTAACACAAGTGTAATTGTGAAATTATGTATGGTAGCAGTTGTGTTAAACATGACTTGTTATATGAAACGATTTATTTCAATTTTCATAAATAAAAACCAAGCTGTGTTCCCGCTTGACAACGGGTCTTTCGGTTTAAGCCGCCTATTTTGTTGTGTTCATTTTCACCCAAGGAAAGTACATGCGGCAAGAAAAAATTGGAAAATTGAAGAAATATTCGAAAAAATGATTCCCCATATACTCTACACATAGTATTAGGTGTTGTTAGTCCAATTAAAATTAAAGTCCAATGCTCCATGGGAATGAGTATCTATATGACGTACGCTTTACGATTCTCGCTCTCTCGTCCGGGAGTTCAATTTTCCTCTCCGAGCGCCTTTACTTCGATGAAACTATGTGAGGAAAAAATGCGCTACAGTAGATAGGACAACATTAATGTTTAATGTTCCACAGAGGATTTATCAGATGGTGTTTAAATTCATCTACAAGAGACTACAAACAATAATCCCCTTAAATCGCTAATTTTATGAGTTAATGTAAATGCGTTATTGCCCAAGGCTATTACGATATCGAACACGAGGTCTTGCGAGATATATTTTTCCGCCAGCACAAATACAGAACACTCTTTTCGGGCCCGAGTAAACTTGTGGCTAGAAAAGTCACAGGAGGGTTGTGTCCGAGTCACGACCGCAGAGTTTACGTAGGATTCCGTTAGGCTGATTTCGGATATGTTTGAAGAGTTAAATCGTTAAACTCTTTGATAATGATTCGGTGGCCCTGAAAAGGGCCGTTTTGTTTGGTTGTTGGGTATTGTTGGTTCACACAGTGGTTACCGAGTGATGAGTGCGTATCAGATAAAATATACCGAAGTGGAACGAGATATGATGAAAACCTCCCTCTGTGATCCTAGACGAGATGCCTCCTGTGTTATGTATGGATGAAATAAAGAGAAAAAAAACTCACCAATGTAATATTACCAATACCGAACACAATTATCAATTTTTCTCATCAGTAAAAACATGTTACTTTAAAATGGAATGTAATTTTCATTTAAAATTTTTACTCTCTGAGTGATTATTCAACCCAATGCGATTTTCAATTGAACTAACAACACCTAATACTAAATGTAGAGCATATGGAAAATCGCCTTTTCTAATATTTTTTCACTTTTCCAATCTTTCTCGCCCTATAAACTTTCCTTGGGTGAAAATGAACACAACAAAATAGACAGCTTAAACAAAACGACCCGTTCTCGAGCGGGAACACACCTTGGTTTTTATTTATGAAAATTGAAATAAATCGTTTCATATTTCAAGTCATTTTTAACACAACTGCTACCATATACAATTTACACTTACGCTTGTGCTAAATTTTTCACAATACACGATCGGTCATCGATATGAAATTTCACGAAACAACCAACTTTAAAGTTCCACATTTAAATTTTATTTGCTAGAATTAATAGTATCACTCACCTTACTTGCAATATATAAATGCCCCCGACTTCATATATTTGCAATGCCGATTTCCCTCGGGCACCTTGGTTTAGATGTCTCTGTTAGGGAACACTTCTCGGTGAGAACAAAAGCTCCCCGTACTTTCGTGTATCTGCAATGTCGATTTCCTCCAGGCAACTTGGTTTTAAAGTCTCTGTTAGGGAACACATTTCGGTAGGAACAAAAGCTCCCCCTACTTTCATGTATTTGCAATGCCGATTTCCTAGGCAGCTTGGTTTTGATGTCTCTGTTAGGGACCCGCCGCATGTGTCGTCAATTTCAACCAATCAGAAGTGGGTATTTCCGTTAGGATAGGGGTTGAGGTTTTTCAATTGTTCGATAGTTAGTTCCATGACATATATTTTTTTCTTCAATAAACAAAATTGTTATGGAGTGCCGAAATCGATTGACGCGAAAATCTCATTAATCCATCATGAAATGACTGAGCTATAAGCGTTTGAAATTGGACAATTTTCACGATGTGCTCGATTTTCGTTTTTCAATTTGTAACCCCATATGTTCCTGAAAGACGTAATCCTACGTCAAAAGACCTTAACTACCTTGAATTAATCAAAAATATAAATTAGCGCAAATATGACAACATGTGTTTTTTATTTAAGCACGTAAATATTGACTCATTAAATTTTAGGACTGTGGAACTCTACATAATTTGTATGCATCCACAATTTGTGGGGGGAATACTCATACAACTCAAATGGGTAATGATTATCTGCTATCACAAAGCTGAGAAACGTTTTGACGTTTTGTTTTACTACTGATTCATTAAAAAAAATTAAGCTTTTATTAAAATGTTTTCTTATCCTGAGACTGGCTCACCATACCATAGGCTAACCTCAAGGATATGTTTTATCCATTTTCGGCGAAGAATCAATAGAGTGCCGTGTTATGAAACATCAGAACAATAGCAAAAGCAACACCACGAACATAAGGTGTTGGTTCGGTAATGCCAGACGACATTGGAATATATTACATCTGATCATCTTTAGGAAGGTTAACGACCTTCAAAGGATAAATTTATCTTGGGAATATTAAATTGATGTTCATGACTTCCAGTCGGACGTTTATTCGCTCTGATAATAATTGTGTGGTCCTCACAAAGCATATATTCCAATGCCGTCAGTTCACTTAAAAACTTCGCATACCGTTTGATGATTAGGTAGGATGTTGATAATCATTTTCTGCGATACCGATTGTTCCAACAGTATTTATTCGACAATATGGAGATTGAATACCTGAAATTACCCAGATTCAACCAAACAAATCTGCGGACAAAGCAGTATGTACACTCAAGAGATGCAACAAGTTTGAAGGGATATGAAAAAAAACATTGGTCGTTCAATAAATCTACTGCCACATATGTCGGAAGTCCACGATATATGAATAACATTTGTCCATACTAATTCATTACATTTATTGCAACGAAAAACGTAACCACAGAATTGAGTTAATCAAATATGTGATCCGTTTTATCTACAAAATAAAAAAGGGTCTTAAATTCCATTGAATTCGAAAAGTGTTTCGTGAAATCACTAATTGAATTATTATTAGAAAAAAGATTTGAAGAGAAATGTGAATGTTTAGAATTATTGGAATATAAAAAACGATTTTGGGCGGGATGAGATTCGCCCAAATCTGCTGGTAATAATATTAATCAATTGCATCCATTTCCCGTCTGCTGTTTATCGGGCGGGAGACGACAGCAAAATAAAATCGACACGAGACTGAGTCAGCCACTCACTGCGGTCAGTGCAACAGAGAATTAAAAATCCCTCGACGAGTGTCGTAAGATTTCAGTTGATCGTCTCTTGTACACTTTCCGATCAAGAACTCATCATCCGCTCTATGGGATGGGATTAATCGTTTGTGGCTTGCACTCACGAGTAGCCTTGAGTAGTAGAAGTAATGCTCCGAGAGTGCATACAGTGGGGATTCCTCTTTCATATTGCTTTTTTGAGATCTTGGTAGCTCACCGTTCCAAGTATTCTCTCTGTGTACATATGAAGAATACAAGAGCATCGCCTGCTGGGGGTGATTTAAAAACATCCGACTAGAGGGATATACTTATTCATTGATCGTTGAATGTGATTTTTTACCATCACTGATCGTATATTACATTGGTGTTTTTATTTCTTTATTTCATCCATACATAACACAAGAGGCATCTCGTCTAGGGTCACAGAGGGCGGTTTCCATCATATCTCATTCCTCTTCGGCATCTTCTATCTGATACGCACCACTCAACGACTGTTTACCATACTTCTGTCATCATCATCATCCGGTAAACACTGGTGGAGTGAACCAACAATACCCAACAACCAAATAAAATTGCCCTTTTCAGGGCCACCAAATCATTATCTGAGAGTTTAACGATGTAATTCTTCAAACATATACAAATTACCACTCGTTCAACTGGCAAAGAGCCTCAAAATCTTGCACTCCAAGTGTCACGTTCTGGTTTCCGGTACAGTAATACAGAAATGGAAGACGTAGTCCTACGTCAATATTTTTTTTATATAGACTTACAAATAAAAAAAAAAAGAAAATTTGAATTTTTCATCAAATACACCATTTATTTTATTGAAAAACTGAATGATCTTACACAGTAATACGCTCACAGTGAAAAACTTTCTAACTTGTTATATGTTTCAAATTTAAACTGAATTTTCTGTCGGCGCTCTAAAATCGCGGTTTGTTCACATAAAAATAACTTCCAAATTAATTTTTTAGCAGTCGTCAAAAATTGGAGTGTTGCCAAACACCTCTGGAAGCCTTTGTTTAAGCAAAATGTTGAAATAATATTCCAAGTGCAGCGAAAAAGAAACCATTTTTTGTGGGTGACAACATAGTTGCCACGGCCTTATAAAGTGTTAAACTAATACTTATACTTAATACTTATTGTAAACGTTATTCATGCGTGAAAACGGTACCTGGAGAACGTTGTGAGACCACAGATTATCAATTTCGAATTGACTAATCTCCTCTTGAACCTTGTAGAACATTCCAATGATTTATTTCATCAAGCAATGTTTGACATACTTTCCTGTTAAAGAGTAAAAAATCAACAAAACCATTCATGACAGGTCCGAACGCACTTCGCTAAAGTTGTAAATCATTTTCCACAGTTTTCATCATAAAATTATATTTCTTTTTTGCATTTCCTGTTTAAAAATCACAATGAAAATGTACTGTATTTTTATGCTAGTTGCAATCAACATTTTTTGCATAATTTAATTGAAATGCACCATCGAAGATTGATTTAACGATTAAACACTAGCAGTGTTCTCTATATATTTGCGCACCTCATTGTCAGTTACCCTCTATGAAAATTATCCAACAAATTCTTCAGTTGAACGGCACTGGACCACGTTCGATTTTCGGGCCCACCGACAGATTTTAATTTCACGAAACTGAAACTGTACCACACAACGGGCAGCAGCAAATGGCAATCAGCTCCCCTACCCAGCAGGAAAAAAGAACACTTCATTGTCAATATTCCAAACCATCGACGCTGGTCATTTGCTCCCACTGAGACCGGTGCTTACGCAGGGCGAAACGATGGTGCATTAGCAATCAAATAGCTATTAGGGGGCACAAATAACGAACGCCGAGCACACGTGAGATGTTTTCCAAAAAAAAAAACCCAAAAAAAATAAACTCTATCAAATCGCTTTTCGTTCTTTCCGAAAAAAAAGCGAGAGAAAGAGGGGAAGCGAACCTGAACTACTGCTGTTTCAGTCCAGAAGGCATCCGTCGGATGCTGGAAAGCGAATGGGCGGTAAATGAAGGAGAGCTCCCCAAAACGTAGAGAGCATAGACAAACGATCGGAACGATTTGATACCTGAAAAGACAGATTGGGAAGTTGACCGCTTGATTTTCGACTTGTTTTTGTGCCCATCTTTCACGTGGTGCCGGACTGTGTGAAAAATGGTCATCCATATTGGCAGATTATTGCTAACTTTCGGCCAGCGCCAGGAGCGGCATCCTCTTGGCATTCGGAAAATGGGAAGAAAGGGGGGGGGAGGTATGACGGTTTGATAAATTTTTACCTTTTTGCCGAACTGCCCGTCATAGTCCTGCCGATCTGTCCACATGGCAGCGCAGTGGGTTTGATCAGGGCGGAACGAGGATAATCGAGATAATTAAGTTGATTTATTGAAATGTTTATTGACATATTTCATGGACATTTTTGTAACGGGAAGACGTCTTCGGTTCGTTATCTTTCTGAGATATGTTTGCTGTAATTGGGTGTATGAAGATATAAATAGGTTTAACTAGAATATAAATATACTCTGAAAGAAAGCAGAGATTGGAAAATTCTGCAAAACGTGTTTTACCTGTTTTGACGTAGGATTACGTCTTTCGCGAACATATTGGGGTACAAAAGGGCCTGGCCGGGTGTTGCCACCACCAGCAGATCGGCAACCCTGCCATGCAGGACGACAATAGTTTAGAGATGCCTCGTCATGCTTAGCAATACTTGTCATGCTGATGAAAACAACAGAATATACAACAGGATAATCGTAATTTATAATATTCGTTAAGATCATTTAGCCATTTTGATAGATCCTTTTTTCGCACTGAATTTGTAAGTAAATAAGAAATTAATGAACTGATGATGAAATAATGCATTCAAATAAAATTACAGCTTGAAGCTGTTTTGTACTGCTGTCAGGAATTAGCGCGATTTATTATTCGAAAGAATACCGGGTAAGGGAGTAAAAAGTGCCCCAAACCAAATCACTAGCTGTAAGGCAAATATTTTAAAGGATATTAAATAAGAAATTTTGGCGGTTTATTTGAACCCCTATGTGGTTTGACGTAGGATCTACAGTGAAAAACGTACTTTTTCGTTTATTTCACATCCTCAAAAGATCCAAGATAAAAAGACGGGTGTGTAATGTCGGGGACATAACCGGAGTGACGTAGGACTATACAAAGGGGACAGCTTTTGTTAAATATATATTTTAAATATATTATTTTATTTTCTTCTCCTACGTGAATACCTACCTATCTACCTGAAAAATGGATTAGTTTACTGTTTACTCTTTATGAATATGTTGAGGGTTGAAAAGAACCTTTGGTGTTGTGTTTTTGTTATCACTCGATATTCCCATCTTGTTCGGTTAAACCTTCCTGTTTAGCTATTGCGTTTGCCACTCGCCACAGCTTTCACAGTTGGAAAATTTCTTCCCATCCAGCTTGTGACATATTGTTCAGTAAATTACACTTAATGCGACGTGCCGGAGAAACACTTTGCCACTCACTGAAACTAATTGTTGCCTTGATGAGCGCCGAACCGAAGCTGCTCTGTTCTTGATGCGGGTTTTCTGATTGTCGTGAGCAGCTTTGCAAGCCAACTCGAGCACTCCGACGGCCGAAACTCTATAATCGCTGTTAGGTATACTGGTGCTTCGGCACCAATCCGTTCGGCCTAGTTACCCTTGCGGAACAATCAGTGAATGCGACCAACAGGGAACTGGAGACCTGCACGGTTCGAGTGAGACTTTGCCTTTCCCTTAACTTGTCCTCCTTTGTTACGTCCACGATGCCGATGCCGTACAACCAGACGGGTTTACGGTTTGAAAGAAAATAAGATATTTTTTTGGGGTCCGCGTGTTTTATACTCTAGCGGTACACACTCACAGGATAGAGACAAATCGGCAGACTCAGCCAGAGGGGCGAGTCCAACGAGACAAACGAATGAGCGTTAAAAGGGAGCGATGGCAAAAAAATACATTCATTACGATTTGTTCGCTCGTTGGATTCACATGCAGGCTAAAAAGGGTCCTTTTCAGGATCACAAAATTATCTTCAATCTAAAGAGTTTATTGTTTTGTTGTCACTCGATATCCCCATCTTGTTCGGCTAAACCTTTCTGTTTCTGATTGCATTTGCCACTCGCCACAGCTTTCACAGTTGGAAAATTTCTTCCAATCCAGCTTGTGACATATTTTACAGTAAATTACATTCAATGGCACGTCGCATTACCACCACTCAGTGTCGCCTTGGAGGCGATTTTAACCTGTAATTGAACATGTACGATGACAGTGGTACAGTGTCGACTTTCAATGTGGGGTCATAATTTGGATCTCTATGTTTATAAAAATGTCCAACTAAATAAGTCGCATTACATGTCCGTCCAATTAGCTAAATGTCGAACTAATTGTAAATTACTGTACTTTCAATCTGGAAACAATTTAAGAATTGGTGAAAATTGAATAATCAGGAAAGTCCCCAACTATCAATAAGCTCAGAACAACTGCCAAATTCACATACTCATCAGATCCTGGCAAACAAATTATGAAAAAATCAATTTGTGTTTTATTATTATTTTGGATAATGTTTTAGAAAGCATTGAACTGTGTTTCCTAAACTCTTTTTTGGAAGATTTAATGGCCCTGAAAAGCGCCTTGTTTTATGGAATGGTTCCAATTTAGAAAACTTTGTACTGTGGTTTTGAAAAAACCATTTCGAATACCCTCGATGCCGCCTTGTTCTGGATTTGCCACCAAAGCAGTTTGTATAAAGAACAAACTTTTTTCTTCTGCTACCTGATGCCGTTTTGCGATTGCGTTTGCCACTCGCCACTCGCCACTCGCTGCAACTGCCTGTTGTCTTGATGTCCACCGAACCGAATGTGTTCTGTTCCGAATGCGGGTTTTCTTATCGTCGCGAGCAGCTTTGCCAGCTAACTCGATCACTTCGGCGGCCGAAACTATATAACGTCGGCTAGGTGCACTGGTGCACTGGTACTAACGCGCTCGGCCTAGCTACCCTTGCGGGGAACTCCAGATGAACACGGTTCGAGCGGGATTTTGCCTTTCCCTTCACTTTTCCTCCTTTACCATGTCCAGACATGGCTGCTTGGGTTGGTTTGTTGATGTGTTGTGATGCGAACCGATGTGGTGTACGGTTTGAATGAGAATGATCGTTACGGCAGCGGAGCGGGGATTTTTAAGCTGACTGGCTGGCTTGAGAATTACGCATGTGTGAGACTGCGACCAATGTCTCGTTCATATTTTTTCTTTTTCCTTTCCAATCGTGCTTCATTCTATTTCGCTGCTGCTCTGGTTGCCCGTTTTGGTCGGTACGATTTGAGGAGCACAAAATGGACCAATCAAAAATGGGCACATAGTGCATTTTGACAATGCTTGATATTTCACAATTATTCAATTATTTATCTCAAGAAAAATTAAATGTTATTCGTTATGATAGATACGTAGATATATTTCGTATCAATTGATGCAAAAACCTTTGTGATCTATTGAGAAATGCTAGAGTTATAAGCGTTCCAAATCTTGCATTTTTTCCTACTTGTTCAGTGCCTAGATTTCCATTTCACCCCCTATATCTTCCGGTTAGACGTAGTCCTACGTCAAAATTTGAAAAAAAATGAATGTGCATCTTACTACGTGTATTAAGAAAAATTATCAAAAAAAATGTCATCAAAAATTTTAGTACTAAAAAAAATATTGAAATTTTGATTTTTTTTTTTTGATTTAGAGATTCAGTACTACTCTAATTCATATTTAAATGTGTTTCTACGGCTTTTCTAGATATGTGTGATTATTTTACAGATTTTTTTCAGTGTTGCGAGGTACAAAAAAATTTTTTTTTATATTTCCAGAGAGTTTGGCTAGGTAAGGGAGTAAAAAGTCCCCCAAACCAAATCACCAGCTGTTTGGCAAATATTGTATAGAATATTAAATAAGAAATTTTGGCGGTTTATTTGAACCCCTATGTGGTTTAACATAAGATCTATGGTGAAAAACGTACTTTTTCGTTTATTTCACGCCATCCTCAACAGATCAGAGATAAAAATTTGAAAAAAATACTGAATGTGCATCTTACTATGGTGTATCAAGAAAAAATATCAAAAAAAAATTTCATCTAAACTTTTAGTACTAAAAAAATATTGAAATTATGAAAAAAAATTTCGGGATTTAGAGATTCAGTACTACTCTAATTCATATTTAAATCTGCTCCTACGGCTTTTCTAGATTGATAAATATCTTCAAACTATTTTTTCATCTAATAATAAAGAAAAATAAATACACAGTCCAAAAAAAAATGTTATAGATTTTCTGGCATTTCGAAATTTTGAAAAAAATATATAACTTTGAGACCCACATCTGCTCAAATTTTTATTTAAATGCATTCGTATGTGTCTTTTTTCTACATGTGGTGTAATTTTTCCTGAATTTTTAAGAGCACTGCGACGCACAAAAATAATTTTCTTCATCGTCTGCATTATTTTCTTGAAATTGATTATTTTATTGTATTCGTGGTTTTCAATTGTAAGATTAAAATAATAAAAAAAATCGGGTTTTTCTAAGTGTTCTTCTCATTAATCCGAATGATCTTTTCACAAGGACTTTATTTTCTTTCTCAACAGAGCTCTATCGTACTGCTGACTCCTATGAATTTGGTTTATCAAAATTTCTTAGAAAAGCCGTAGAGGCACATTTAAATATGAATTAGAGTAGTACTGAATCTCTAAATCCCGAATTTTTTTTTCATAATTTCAATATTTTTTTAGTACTAAAATTTTAGATGATTTTTTTTTTTCTAAATCCAATGTAAAGATAATCTCATATATTTTAAGATACGAGAAAAAAGTTGTACAGCGCAATGCTCTAAATATACCGACAAAATTTAGACATATGAAAAACAAAATTTAAAAAATATTAGAGCAGTTATGGGTCTCTAAATTCAAAATAAATTGAAAATGCCCAAAGGCCAAAAAAACTAATTTTTTTTCGCACACTCCTCTTAAAAATTCAATAAAAAATACGCTACATGTGGAAAAAACAACACAGTAAATAATAGAGTAAAATTAGGTCTCAGAGTAATATTTTTTTCTTCAATATTTCGAAATGCCTGAAAATATATATAATTTTTTTTGTACCGCGAAAAACACTCTAATGTACTATCAGTTTTTTTTTCATATTTTTGTCTCAAAGCTATTGAGAATGACGTGAAAAATACGAAAAGGTGCCTTTTTCACCATAGATCCTATGGTATACCAAAACAGGACTGAAATATATGATACTACTGCCAAAATATTTTATTTAGTATCCTATACAATATTTTCCATACAGCTGGTGATTTGGTTTGGGGGACTTTTTACTCCCTTACCCAGCCAAACTATTTCGAAACATAACAAAAATTTTTAGTGCCGCGCAACCGCCGGAAAAAATTTAACAGAAATCACACATATCTAGAAAAGCCGTAGAAACACATTTAAACATGAATTAGAGTAGTACTGAATCTCTAAATCCCAAAAAAAAATTATTCAAAATTTCAATATTTTTTTTAGTACTAAAATTTTTGATGATTTTTTTTTATATTTTTTTCTTGATACACCGTAGTAAGATGCACATTGAGTATTTTTTTTCAAATTTTTATCTCGAATCTTTTGAGGATGGCGTGAAATAAACGAAAAAGTACGTTTTTCACTATAGATCCTACGTCAAACCACATAGGGGTTCAAATAAACCGCCAAAATTTCTTATTTAATATCCTATACAATATTTGCCATACAGCTGGTGATTTGGTTTGGAGGCACTTTTTACTCCCTTACCCGGCCAGGCCCTTTAAAATCGAAAATCGAGCACATCGTGAAAATTGTCCAATTTCCATATTGCTCAGTCATTTCATGATGGATTGATGAAATTTTTGCGTCAATCGATTTCGGCACTCCATAACATTTTTTTTTTTATTGAATAAAGTAATATATGTCATGGAATTAACTATCGAACAATTGAAAAATCTCAACCCCTATCCTAACGGAAATACCCACTTCTGATTGGTCGAAATTGACGACACATGCGGCGGTTCCCTAACAGAGACATCAAAACCAAGCTGCATGGGGGAAATCGGCATTGCAAATATATGAAAGTAGGGGGAGATTTTGTTCCTACCGAAATGTGTTCCCTAATAGAGACATCTAAGCCAAGCTGCCTGGGGGAAATCGACATTGCAAAGTCGAGGGCATTTTTATATTGCAAGTAAGGTGAGAGTGATACGATTAATTCTTGCAAATAAACTTTAAATTTGGAACTTTGATGCTGGGTGCTTCGTGAAATTTCATATCAATGAACGATCATGTATTGTGAAAAATTTAGCGCAAGTGTAAGTATAAAATTGTATTTTGTAGCAGTTGTGCTAAAAATGACATGATATATGAAACGATTTGTTTCAATTTCCATAAATAAAAAGCAAGGTGTGTTCCCGCTCGGAAACGGGTCGTTAGGTTTAAGCTGTCTGTGTTGTTGTGCTTATTTTCACCCAGGGAAAGATATTAGGCGCGAAAAATTGGAAAAGTAAAAAAAGATTATAAAAAGTTATTTCTCATACGCTTTGTATATAGTATTAGGTGTTGTTAGTCCAATTAAAATTCGTTTTGAGTTGAATAAACACTCAGAATGTAAAAATTATAAAAGAAAATTACCTTTTCCATTTCAAAAATGTTTTTACTGAGGAGAAAAATTGATAATTGTGTTCGGTATTGGTAATTATCTTATATTACATTGGTTAGTTTTTGAGTCTCGCGTGAGCAGTCATCGAGAGATGACGTGTTTTCAATTCGATTCGCTCGCTTGGTTTTGTTTCGTGTTTCTTTCTTTAATGGTGGTGGCTATTGTGTTGGAAAAGTTTTGTTTCCAAAACGTTCCGAAATAATTTTCTAAAAAATGTGTCGTGATGTGTCTCATAGTTCTTCTGCATAATGCATCATCTATGAATTCAGGATACATGAATTGGAATATTTAATATACAATTAACGCAAACGATGGGAAATTAATTCTTCATCATGTGTCCGGTTTCAGTGTGTTGTTTTTTTTTCTGTTTGTGCTCTCTCATCCTGTTTACGTTGGAGAGGCTCAGTGAGAGAAGCTGAACTCTCTTGGATGCAATGCGTTGCAGTGTTTTTATCGTAGAGAGGTTACGGTTCGTCGTCATATTTAGATGCGCGTCCGTGAGTGTTTTCTGAGCGGAGAGTAATTGAGCGCATGCAGAAGCGGAATGATACAACAAACACGCTAAGTCTCCACTTTTTTTTTCTATGATTGATTTTTTTTTTGTGTATCGTTTTGGAGGATTATGTATATATTTTCGTAATGCCAGTACTGCTCAGATATGCATGGTTGGCGTGACCGGCGGCATCGGTTAGTTATGGAGAGCCCGTTTTTCTTATTTTTGGCTGGATAGTGGCTGTGGGCGGTTCGTGTGAGGTAATCTGTCTAAGATCGTTTTATGAGTTGTTCGCGGTTATGATTATTCGGTTGGTGATAGGAGGGACGCGTAACCCGACGCTGTGTGGTTTTGGGGGTTGCGTCGGCCATGCATGTTTGTGCAGAATTTTTGATTTTTAGCGCGTTGCTATTGGCGCATTCAAGTACTCTTGCATGTAAAATGTGACTTTATTAGTATTGTTTTGTATCGGCATGTTTTATACAAAAAAATGAATATTATTTGATTCTTTTTCTATCTCTAGACAGGGACGAATAAATTTCAAATTGAAGTTCATTGTAGAAAATGGCAACCTATATATTTAGAGATATGTTCTTTTTCCGTTAGTATTTTCATAAATATACGTTTGTGAATACAATATCTGTTTTCGCGTAAAGTGTTGTCAAGGGGAGATATATTTGTTATTTACGTGTCATGTTTTGTTTGAATAATGTGTTTTATGTATCTGTATTTGTATTTGTATTTGTGATCGTGAAACAAATGTATTATCAAAATGTGTTTCAGCTGTAAAAGAAACCAACACGATATACACTGTGTTTCACAACTATAGAACCACTTATTTTTTCTGGGTTTCCAGAGATGGGTAAGAGGTCGGTTGAATTGAGGTGTGTAGCGTGGGATGTAGCAGCTATCTTCGTTTGGGGGGCGGACAGTTTGAACTTTATTGTTGTGTTCAGGCGCGAAGCTTTCAAGAGACAAAAAATTCGAATGTTTCATAGATGTGGAGCCGTTGCGGCACGTGGTGGGGAGCTCATCCGGGAGATCTCATAACGCTTTATAAAACAACTATTCTATCTATTCTGGAGTATGGCTCTTTCTGCTTTCTCTCAGCAGCTGAAAGTCACCTTCTAAAATTGGAACGAATTCAATATCATTGTCTGCGTATAGCTCTCGGCTGTATGCACTCAACGCATAACATGAGTCTCGAGGTTCTAGCAGGAGTAACTCCTCTACAGAACCGATTCTGGGAACTTTCTCTCAGAATACTGGTGAAATGCGGTATCACGAACACACTTGTGATTGAAAACTTTGATAAAATGCTTCATCTAAATATACAATCTCGGTTTATGAGAATTTATCATCACTATATTTCATCAGATATTTGTCTTCCATCGTTTACTCCAGACCGTGCTCACTTCACCATCAGCAGTTCCTCAATTGAATACGATCTGTCGATGAAACAAGCAATACTTGGGATTTCAGATCAGCTTCGACCAACTTTCATTCCCCGTATTTTTAACCGAAAGTACCAAAAAGTCAATTGCATGAAAAGATACTTCACTGATGGGTCTCGCCTCAATGGATCCACTGGCTTCGGTGTTTTCAATGAAAATTCAAGCGCCTTCCGTAAACTGCAGGAACCTTGTTCCGTTTATGTTGCTGAGCTGGCAGCAATCGACTTCGCATTGGGGATGATCTCCAACAAGCCTGCAGACCATTACTTCATTTTCTCGGATAGTCTCAGTTCGCTTGAGGCTCTCCAGTCGATGAAAACTAGTAGGCACCCATCTTATTTCCTCACAAAAGTGAGACAGCAGATGAGTGCACTGATCGAAAGATCTTATAAGTTAACCTTTGTTTGGGTCCCCTCTCATTGCTCAATTCCTGGCAATGAGAAGGCGGACACTCTCGCAAAGGTGGGTGCCCAGGAAGGCGAATTGTTTGATAGACAGATTTCATACGATGAATTTTTCCAATTACTGCGTCAGAGTTCCCTCTTGAGTTGGCAAACCGATTGGGACACTGGAAGTCTTGGGCGGTGGTTATATTCAATTATTCCAAAGGTTTCTTCGAGAGCGTGGTTCAAAGGTTTGGACTTAAGTCGTGACTTCATTCGTGTAATGAGTAGACTTATGTCCAACCACTACTCGCTAGATGTGCATCTCCACAGAATAAATCTTGTTCAAAGCAACGTCTGTCGGTGTGGAAACGGTTACGATGACATCGATCACGCAGTTTGGCAATGTACGGATAATTACGCAGCCAGAGAGTACCTTTTGAATGCCCTTGAGGTCCGAAGAAGACAACCCTATGTTCCTGTTAGAGACGTGTTGGGAACTCGCGACATCTGCTATATGCAGTTGATCTATATGTTTGTGAAACGGTCTAGTATAAGTATTTAATGCTTTTGTGTTTTTCTTTTTCGTTATTAGTTTGTTTGTCTTGTCCCCCCATCTCACCGTCGCCCACCCTCGACAGCTAGTCGAACACCAGATGCTATCCCTGGTCATTATGCACAATGCTACAGTGCGTGCGGCAACCCTCGGTTGAGACAACGATACCTCATATCCATATCCCCAACCTGACCCGTCCCACAAAAATGTTGCCCTTTTAACCTCGAGTAAACCGCGAGTATTCGGTCGAATCCTACTAAACATAGAAATTAGTTGAAACTTTGTATAAACAAACCTTGAATTAGCGGCTCCGCAAAGCTTATGCGATTGAGCCTTACAAATAAATGAACTGGATAAAAAAAAAAAAGATGTGGAGCCGGATGGAGGGGCTCTCACTCCTTTGCAGGATTGGCGTCAGTTTCACATGAATTAGAATAGGTTTCTTATTCGTAGGTCATCTTTAGTCCTCAATCACTTCGGATAGCCCATTCGGGGTGGTTTTGGCCAGGCTGCGCCATGTTGTGGTGTGTATCTCTTTCTGCGCAGAGGATACTGCTCGTTTAAGCTCTTCGAGTCAACACAGCAATGAAGTTCAAATGACCAGTCTTTTGAATGAGGATGGTTGTTGTATCCTACACTGTACGCTTCAGTTTGCCCGACCTCTTGCTCATCTCTGGAGACTCGGAGGAGGTTTGTGGCTCTGTGGTTGTGAAACGCAGTGTATGTTCCGAATACACATGTTTGTGATATCAGCTTTATTTCAATGATAACACGAACCTGTACTGTACGAATATATTGGAGGTTCGTTTTATTGTAGAGGTGTTTACTGGTGACCTTCTCAGGTATCCCATGGTTAACCTCTATCGTAAGGTGGTAGAACATTCCGAATGTTAAAATGTATGCGACGAGATATTCCACGAAATATAATGTAGGTCTGTTCTATTGTAGAGGCGCTTCCCGGTGACCTTCTAAGGTTTCCCATGGATAACCTCTGTCGTCGAATGATAGAAAATTCATAAAGATAGAATGTATGCGACGTGATAGATCACTAGATCCAACTTAGGCCTTTTCTTTTGAGACGTGTTTCTCAGTGACTTTCTTAGGTTTCCAACGATAATTTCCATCCTAGGGTGAATATTACAAAAGTTAGAAAGTATGCGACCCGATAGCTCAGATATAGTACATCCCTTATATTGTAAAGGTGTTTCCCATTCCCACCATCGTAGAGTGTCAAAATATGGTTAAAATTAGGAAGTTCGCAACGCGATAAGCCGATATATAAATTTTAGGTTCATTTTATTGTAGATGTGTTACCGAGTTACCTTTTCAGGTTCCTCATTAATATCCTCCATGAGCGGTTATTAAATTATGTAGAAACCAGGAAGCTCGCGATGCAATAAGCCACGATGTTTTGTAGGTCCGTTTTGTTGTGGACTTGGTTTTCTCTTCGTTAAGCAGGTTAGAGTTAGCGTTTACAGAATCACATCACCTACCGCAGTGAATCCTGATTTTTAACCTATCCCACTAACAAATATCCCTTCCATGATAAACGCTAGGGAACCACGCTATAGAGGCGACCCTTCTGGCCTTCGGGCGGCGAATATCATACTAACATTCCTTCCCTTCCCCTGGTGACTGTAAGGACGTGGCCGACGTCGTTATTGACCATTTAAAGCTCGAATTACCGAAAATTGCACAACGAGAATGATTTGCTAGTCCCAAGCGTCATTCTGTGTGTTCTTTGTGCAATTTGGTTGGTTCAGGTCAATCACGGAGAGCAACTACGAATTGTACAGTCTACCCAAGCTCAAGCTCAAGCTATATTACATTGGATAGTTTTTTCTTTATTTCATTCATACATAGCACAGGAGCCATCTCGTCTAGGGTCACAGAGGATGGTTTTCATCATATCTCATTCCACTTCTACATCTTTTATCTGATACGCACCATTCAAGGACTGTTTAACATCCTTCTGTCATCATCACTCGGTAAACACTGATGGAGTGAACAAACAATACCCAACAACCGAACAAAACGGCCCTTTTCAGGGCCACTAAATCAATACCAAACGATGTAATTCTTCAAAAATATCCAAACTCAACAGATAGCCTAACGGAATCCTACGTTAACAATGCGGTCGTGTCTCGGATATAACCCTCCTGTGACTTTTGACGTAGGACTACGTCTAACCGGAAGATATAGGGGGTGAAATGGAAATCTAGGCACTGAACAAGTAGGAAAAAATGCAAGATTTGGAATGCTTATAACTCAAGCATTTCTCAATAGATCGTAAAGGTTTTTGAACCAATTGATAGGAAATATATCTACGCATCTATCATAACGAATAACATTTCATTTTTCTTGAGATAAATAATTGAATAATTGTGAAATATCAAGCATTGTCAAAATGCACTATGTGCTCATTTTTGATTGGTCCATTTTGTGCTCCTCAAATCATACCGACCAAAACGGGCAACCAGAGCAGCAGCGAAATAGAATGAAGCACGATTGGAAAGGAAAAAGAAAGTCCCACACATGCGTAATTCTCGAGCCAGCCAGTCAGCTTAAAAATCCTCGCTCCGCTGCCGTAACGATCATTCTCATTCAAACCGTACACCACATCGGTTCACATCACAACACATCAACAAACCAACCCAAGCAGCCATGTCTGGACATGGTAAAGGAGGAAAAGTGAAGGGAAAGGCAAAATCCCGCTCGAACCGTGTTGATCTGGAGTTCCCCGCAAGGGTAGCTAGGCCGAGCGCTTTAGTACCAGTGCACCAGTCCACCTAGCCGGCGTTATATAGTTTCGGCCGCCGAAGTGATCGAGTTAGCTGGTAAAGCTGCTCGCGACGATAAAAAAAAACCCGCATTCGGAACAGAACACATTCGGTTCGGTGGACATCAAGACAACAGGCAGTTGCAGCGAGTGGCGAGTGGCAAACGCAATCGCAAAACGGCATCAGGTAGCAGAAGAAAAAAGTTTGTTCTTTATACAAACTGCTTTGGTGGCAAATCCAGAACAAGGCGGCATCGAGGGCGTTCGAAATGGTTTTTTTCAAAACCACGAGTACAAAGTTTTCTAAATTGGAACCATTCCATAAAACACGGCGCTTTTCAGGGCCATTAAACATTCCAAAAAACAGGAAGTGGGTTATATCTATGGTATAACCGCAAGGGTGACGTAGGACTATCGTTGATTTAGAGATCATTTGTTTGAAGTTGAATCTAAATCCATTCTGAATGAATGAATAAATTAATATTTGGGAGGCTTCGAAAACGAGAGCGTTACGTTGGAGGCACAAGGTTTTATGCATCCAATATAGGATACGAAAAACCTTGTTCTGAAGAATAATCTTCAGAAGCTAACCTGCTAACTGTACTTGATTGACAAATCACAAACCCAAATGCATTATATGGATATTTTATGGATAGAAAACATTAAAATAAACTCTTTCACATGAATGTAATTTTAAATTCCCAGAGGAACTGGCAGATTATTTTCAGTAACGATTAGATATTTCCACATTTTCCTCGATACTGGAAGCCCACCAGTGGTTAATACTAACTCGATAACCACCTGTTAATAGTACTTGATTGAAAAATATTTGTCACAGTGTTACATGAATAGAAAACATTCAAATAAACTCTTTCACATGAATGTATTTTTGAATTCCCAGAGGAACTGGCTGATTATTTCCCAGCAATAATTAGATCTTTCCGGAACTTTCTCGATGCTGAATGGCATCCAAACGGAAAGAATTCTGCGCGTGTATGTGTCGATCCTTCGCCGTCCACCTCCTCCAGCACTATAGGCAACGATGTTGTCTTGTCGATGTCCTCACGAAAAATGAATGTGTCTCACCACCAGAATATCGCTTAAGTATGCTTTTTGTGTGTGATTGAATCGAGAGAAGGTGTGGTTTACGATGGCAATTTGGAAGGCAAACTAGAGGGGAATGAACTCTCTGAGCTCGGAACTTTCGGCGACTGAGCAATAACCGATTGCGGGCGCATACAATATTGGATACGGAATTATCCTACTGATGGGGAAGAATAATCTTCTGAAGCTATCCTGTTAATTGTGATTGATTGAAAAACCACAAAACCAAATGTATTTGGTCACAGTGTTACATGGATAGAAAACATTCAATTAAACTCTTTCACATGAATATATTTTGAAAATTCCCAGAGGAACTGGCAGATTATTTTCAGTAACGATTAGATATTTCCACATTTTCCTCGATACTGGAAGCCCACCAGTGGTTAATGCCAACTCGATAACCACCTGTTAATAGCCGCGCGTGTATGTGTGTATAGCGATGTCTTCCCAGGGAACCGTTTGTGGCATCACTCTCCTCCTGATAGATTCCCTTCTGTCCTAGGGTGCACAAACAGGCTCTTGGTGAAACCCTTCATCCGCGCTTTCATGATAAATAAAGAGCTTCACCGCAACAGCGACAACATGCTCCAATCGCTGTTCAATTAGAACTGAGTGGATTTCCGAGCGCCGCTCGCTTATATACCGATTGGTGATTTCAATAACCTGTTTTGAAAGCAAGTTTAAGACTATTGAAACAAGTTTTTGGATCAAAAAGTAACAAGTATATAACGCGTAGACATTTTATCTTTCAAATGAAGTGTTTATCATACCATTTCGTTCAGTTGTTTAGGAGCTATTAACGCTCAAAATCTCGGTCTCCGGCGTAACGCTTTCGTTTTCGAAACTTTGATTTTACACCCCGGTATAGAAATGAAAGACGTAGTCCTACGTCAAAAGAGTTTAGGAAATACAGTTCAATGCTTTCTAAAACATTATCCAAAACAATAATAAAACACAAATTGATTTTTTCATAATTTGTTTGCCAGGATCTGATGAGTATGTGAATTTGGCAGTCTGAGCTTATTGATAGTTGGGGACTTTCAAGATTATTCAATTTTCACCAATTCTTAAAATGTTTCCAGATTGAAAGTACAGTAATTTACAATTAGTTCGACATTTAGCTAATTGGACGGACATGTAATGCGACTTATTTAGTTGGACATTTTTGTAAACATAGAGATCCAAATTATGACCCCACATTGAATGTCGACACTGTACCACTGTCATCGCAAATATTCAATTACAGGTTAAAATCGCCTCCAATGCGACACTGAGTGGTGCTTCGGCACGTCGCATTGAATGTAATTTACTGTACAACATGTCACAAAGCTGGATGGGAAGAAATTTTCCAACTGTGAAAGCTGTGGCGAGTGGCAAATGCAATCAGAAACAGAAAGGTTTAGCCGAACAAGATGGGGATATCGAGTGACAACAAAACAATAAACTCTTTAGATTGAAGATAATTTTGTGATCCTGAAAAGGACCCTTTTTAGCCTGCATGTGAATCCAACGAGCGAACAAATCGTAATGAATGTATTTTTCTTCTTCTTTCTTTGTTTTTAAGAGGCTTTAAACTTTGCAGTTCATTCGCCTCTTGTGTATTTTTTTGCCATCGCTCCCTTTTAACGCTCATTCGTTCGTCTCGTTGGGCTCGCCCCTCTGGCTGAGTCTGCCGATTTGTCTCTATCCTGTGAGTGTGTACCGCTAGAGTATACAACACGCGGACCCCAAAAAAATATCTTATTTTCTTTCAAACCGTAGACCCGTGTGGTTGTATGGCATCGGCATCGCGGACGTAACAAAGGAGGACAAGTTAAGGGAAAGGCAAAGTCCCACTCGAACCGTGCAAGTGTGCAGTTCTCTGTAGGTCGCATTCACTGATTGCTCCGCAAGGGTAACTAGGCCGAACGGATTGGTGCCGGAGCACCAGTATACCTAACGGCAATTATAGAGTTTCGGCCGTCGGAGTGCTCGAGTTGGCTTGCAAAGCTGCTCACGACAATCAGAAAACCCGCATCAATAACAGAGCAGCTTCGGTTCGGCGCTCATCAAGGCAACAATTAGTTTCAGTGAGTGGCAAAGTGTTTCTCCGGCACGTCGCATTAAATGTAATTTACTGAACAATATGTCACAAGCTGGATGGGAAGAAATTTTCCAACTGTGACGCAATAGCTAAACAGGAAGGTTTAACCGAACAAGATGGGAATATCGAGTGATAACAAAAACACAACACCAAAGGTTATTTTCAGAACCATCAACATATTCATAAAGAGTAAACAGTAAACTAATCCATTTTTCAGGTAGATAGGTAGGTATTCACGTAGGAGAAGAAAATAAAACAATATATTTAAAATATATATTTAACAAAAGCTGTCCCCTTTGTATAGTCCTACGTCACTCCGGTTATGTCCCCGACATTACCCACCCGTCTTTTTATCCTAAAGAACTATCAATTCATAAAAGAATGTTTTTTGCCATGTTCCACTGGTCGCGCGAATTTCATACCATGAAACAGACAGAATGAAATAAAAAATTGCTAAATAACTTCAGAATAACTTGATGGGCCTGATTCTCAAATACACTTCGAATACCCTTCACGGTGGAAACGGAATGAAACATATCCGCGATGACAACGGTACGGTGTCGACATCTGGATACGTGATTAGTTTCCCACTAAACTAATCATTATAATATCAAATTATCTTCAGATAAAATTTTTGTATGAGATTATTCTATCACATGAAGGAAACAACGTTTTCCACTCACATTGAATACCAGTTTGATACGAAGAAGTTAATTTTCATTAATGATTTTTTTATTTTAAAAGTGCTCATTCTACCTGAAAACTCATTATTATCTTCGACACTCCACTAACTCGTAAAACGTAGTTCAATGGCGTGCCGTTTATTTCGTTTCCACCGTGAAGTGTATTCGAGAATCAGGCCCGGTTAGTTTATATCGTGCGACGCTTGGAAAACAATTCTGTAACTGTGAACACATCAACTGGTTACTTATATTCGAAGATGTTAAGTTTTCATTGCTTCTGCCTCTGTTCGCTCCTTTGATGATTAGGTTTACCCTCGGCGTGAAGTTGATCCATACGATTTTTGAGACGGTCCAGAATCTGATCCCGTGTCGATGGATCTATTTTGAATTCGTCGAAAATCTTTTGGGTCTCATTGCGGATGCTGGGTCGGGGTCTTCTCATGTTCTCCTCAATGGTGGCACCGGCACCATTCGTCATTCGTCCAGCGGCAGGTTGATTTGCCAGACTCAAATTTATCGCTCCGAAGAAGCACACTGCGCAGAGTAGAATCAATACTGTTTGGTAGGCCATCATCTTTAACTGGTTGTGTTTGTTGCACTTCGGTTGTCCAGTGGCTGTCCAGTGACACTTCTGGGTGTGATACATTGCTTTTATACCAACGACATGTTTGTGGTGATGAGATTTTAATCATCATAATGCCATCGCTAATTCATATTACATTATTGCTATTCATGTGGATAAAAAAAAAACTCTAACACCATCCAAACGAAGCTTCGGGTCACTGAAAAATCATTCATGGAGGGTAATTCCACCGAATGACGTAAATTCTTCCGCACGGTCGGTACGCTTCAGCAGATTCCACAAACGGCTGTCAATTGCACAGTTTCCAAGTGGATGGAAACATCGCCCACTTAGCCCCGGTATGGTACACCTCAAGCTTGCCAGGAATGTCCCCATTGAATAGAGTGAATGAATAGAAAGTTTACAGCTCAGCAGAAATTATGATATAGTTTCACCTTTAAGCCTCCCTCTCATCCCCGAGGGGCATTAATTGAGAACGGGGTGAGAGTGTGTGTGTGTGGGCGGATGGATGTAAGCAGTTTGGCTTCTAGGTAAATCGTAAGGCTGAGAACGTGTGTCATCCTGAAAGAGAAGAGCAAGTCGTCCCCGCTGACTAACTGCAGAAGCACGTGTGGGTGATTCAAAGCAAGCCGAAAAGTCTATCCCGGTGTTGATACCGTTTGGCATCCTCGGAACGATGGGCGGGGGAGTCACATAAAAGAGGACACAGCCTCACAAGTGCTAGCAAGCTAGTGTAAGCTGCCACAGTTGCTGCGACAGGGGGGAGGCAGAAGGTGTGTCGAGATGGAGTGAAAATGATGACGACTAACGATGATGAGGATGATGATAAAATATGTGAATGAAACACCTTACTCATTGTGGCTGCTGCCGTGGAGAAGAGCTGCCCGTTAAGGCCTCCTCTCGGTGGCACGGTATTACCGAGATAGCCGAGATTTTCTTATACGCTGGATTCGGTGCGGAAATGCGTGTGGGGGAGCTTAGGTCAGAATTAAATCACATTATACCTATGGAGAAGGTAGAAGTAGAGCGTTGGAACAGTAAATTTTATAGCTGCAGGTTTTTCGGAAACAAAGTCCTGTCTCTAGGGGACGTTCGGAATAGTTGCAGGCTGCGGTGGGATGAGGGGAATAAACTATAAAACACTTGATAGGGATTTATGACGCTTGAGTTGAGCTTGTGGGAAGAGGATGATTAGAGCGGGTTGGGAGGACTCATACAAGGGTTGGCTTTTATTATTCGCTGATTAGGCACTTTCTGTTCGATGGTGATATGGCTGGTGTTCGCTCTCATTACTCGATGTAACAGAAGCATCCTGATGTCGCTGCGTAGGTAACAATGATTCCATTCAGTCAAGTTTCTTGAACAGAACGAATTCTGCATTTCTAAAATATTTTTATTCCAAAAACACGTCCCTTTTCCATGGCTGTTAGTTAAGGAACCGCCAGCGGAATCGCTGTCCCTTCAAACCACGGTAAATACTTGAGAGGTTTGTTAAACTGCCATTGGCAGATCTGTACAGGATCTACTTTGCATATCAATTACCCTACCGAGTACAAGATGATGTCATCTCTCCGCCACTGGATACCTTTTTTTTCTTTTCATTTTTAATTTTCTCTTTGTCGGCTGTCCTTCGAATACCTTTATTATCCGCACGTTTGCATACTTACTCACCTTGAGTGGGCAATTCAGGGAGTCGGCTTGCTTGTCTACCGTTAATTGTCACTAACCGACGTGGAATCAAGGATGAGTCTAGGAATGAGCGGCAATTATTAAGCACTTGGCAATGTGTTTCCTTGACACAGCTGTCTCATTCGTGATACGACATGTTAAGAAAAAAGAACTAAAATGTGTAGTAAGGATATTATTTTTCCGTATTTGTTCACTCCTCACTTCATCGTATATGTCTAGGTTATCATTAACAAGAGAACTACCAACCGGTCAAAATGACCGGTTATATCATTTGTTCGCAAGATTTTGTATTGATTTTTTTTTTCATTTTTATTTATGTTATGACCTTTTCTGTTTTCAGGTATTGATTAATATTATAAATTATTTTTGTCTCTCAGTTCCCATTTTTCTGATATACATATGTGATATACTTATATATACCAATCGGTCAAAGTGACCGGTCGTGATTTTTAATGTTTCTAATACCAAAACTGTTTAGAAACTACGTTAATCTGCCACTACTGTGTCAGCCAATCAAAGTTCTTAGAACAATTACTGCTTCTAAATCACAAAACTCTGAAAATTTCACATATTTCTGGAATTTTGTAATATATCGTGATGCAATTTTCTTTTCTTTTTGACAGTTGTCATATACGGTAGACATAGTTACGGTTGATATTAGTGCAGTTGAAATACTTACAATATTGAGGACAATTGTGTTGATTTATTTAAAATTTACAGTTATTGTAGTTTGCATTGTAAGTGAATTGTGAATATTTTTATTATACTGAGGGGAAATAATAACAATATTCTAAATATATATATTTTTATCTAGTTATAAAACTTTCCCTCAAGAGTGCCGAGACTCGCGAACATATTCAGAGTTTAAGGGGACGTAACAGGTTCAAGAGAAAACTTTTGAAAATGAATCCTGAAATGAAATATGACCAGCATATATTTCAGATGAGCAGTCGGATTTTTTTTCCATAGGGAGCAATAGTATAGAGAATCAATATCTAGAAAGTCCTCTTCAGATGAGAATGACCGTCAACAAGCTGAAATTTCTGCTAATGAAACTATCTGCACAAAAAAAAAGGTGAAAGCATTCCAGGAAGGATGCAAACAAACAGTATTTTCAAAGCAATAATTAGAGGGTGTGGAGTGTGTGTATATGTGAAAATACGTATGTATATGTATGAGTGTCATCCTTGCCACTGTCATACCCACAAACGCATGAAAACGAAAGTAACAAATCGTTCATTTGAAAGGTACGCATAGTGTTTTGTAATTTTAGTATAGTGTGCGATGAAGTCATTATTTATTGACTTATTCATCATCAAAGACGAAGGGGCAAAAAAACATGATGCTACAGTTTAAATTATTGACTACAGAAAGGTTGAGTGGAATAATTATCCAAAAAAAAAAAATATTTATGGATGAACAACATCACATTTGCGTGACACGTTAGACGCCATCATTATCTGTTAGTCTATACATTATTCAATTGGTAGCTATATGAGCGAGAAACAAATTTGAGTAGAAACTATAAGAACCTAGGTCATGCGGAATCAATCAGGTTTATTTCCCAAGTTAATTCACTTGAGAAATAAAAAAAATCTGGCATTTTTTCCCCTCCACTGTCAACTTTATTCCGATTTTTTCAGTGCGATTCAAATCAATGTCTATCGGCGCACAACTCAAATCTGTTTCATTTGATTTGGAAATTAGCCGCAAAAATGAGAAAAAAAAAACAAAACTAAGTATTTCCGTTTAGGTATTATGTATCTATTCTTATTTTGAAAAATAAATCTATTGAAATAAATATTGTAGTTCGTTTGATTTATATTTTTAGTTGTTTTTAAGAACGAAAAATGTTCAATTACTATAATTTTAGCGTTCAGAATCAAAAAAGTCTAACTTTGGACGGGAAATAAATTGAACTATAATCAAGTTTAGAACATCTCGATAATACTAAGAAATTCAGTTCATGGCAAAATATCAATTAGGCCCTTATGATTTTGTACGCTAGCATCAATTGATGAAAAAATGTAGTTCATTCATTTTTAATAATTTTATTATTTGTATCTTTAATAAATAAAAATACCTAGGGGGTCTTCGTAGCCACTTGGTTACGCGTTCGCTTACCAAGCGATCGATCGTGAGTTCAAACTCAGGGCCCTCAATTGACCATCTTTGTGTTGTTATAGAATAACTACGTCCACGCAACCATCATCAGCGATGGAAATCGATCCACGGTCGAAATGAGATCGATTCATCCATACAATGCTCTGCTCTGCAAGACACATCGGGCTGCTGTTCTATAAATAACTCAACAATGATCAATATCAACTGTCTTCGCTGTCCGGTCTGCTGAACAATGGAAGAACAGAAAGAATACCCTTACGCCTAAATGGCTACTACTGTGTGATTTACCATAATGTAATGGAACAGAATACTTAACGCCTAAATGGCTACTACTAACTACTGTGTAATTTACAATTTATAGAAACATAAACATATGTACATGTACACGATTAAAACCCGGCTCTGTTACAGCTAAAATGCTAATGAGCCTAATAAATAAATAAATGAGATAAAAAAAAAATAAAAATACTTTCACAATGTAGAGAATTATCATAAAAAAGTTACACTTCTTTCACCTCCTAATTATTGAATCTGTTTCGACATTTCTTTTGGATCCGTTTTGACAACCAATTGAAATCTATCCGCATGACCTTGACGTCTTGCTAACGTGCTTTAGTTTTTGCCTAAGATGAGACATGACAATAGAAGGAATCTGGACCAGTTTTCTGTCAAACTCGGACCACTCGCAACTCGGCTCTTTATTGGTCGATGAGACAAGTAATTGACATTTATCTATTATCTATTTTTAATTATTTATCAAAAAATGGGATTTCCAGCATTTTTACTGTGTTGCCGAATATCTTCAAAATTTAATAATAGTTGCATTCAAATTTCAATATAGTGGAAATTTCTATCATCGGTTCTTTGTATACTTTCGTTTCGTCCTATGTTCAGTTCCCGAAGAGAGAAAAACATTGCATCTGTAGCTCCACCCTACACCTTTTCGTGATTCTACTGCCATCTAGCTTACCATTATAGCAGCGACCTAGCAGAGAAGAGCATTCAATTATTTTCCAACCGTAAGGCAGTTAGCAATCAAATTAGGACCAAATAACAAATAACAACCAAAGCAGCGAACAAAAAATTAAATCTTGTTGAGACTTAAATAAACATACAGTCATACATACGAAGGGTTGACCGATAAGTACTTAGCCTACAAAAAAAAACAAAAAATTTTGAAAAGTGGCGATTTATTTCTCAGCATAGTCTCCTTTTTTTCTCCGTGGTGGCGATGACCTCCTCATTCGACTCAAATTTGTGCCCGGCGAGTTACTTTTTTAAGTTTGGAAACAAAAGAAAAGTCGCACGTGGCCAAATCTGGAGAATACAATGGATGGGGCAGCAGTTCGTAGTGCAATTCGACCAATTTGAATTTCCATTTTTTCCATTTTTCTAAAATCCGCGGACACGTCCGCTTCCAAACACGTTCAAAACAACACTAGGATTCCGATTCGGCTTAAATTTTGTCAGTAGCCGTTTACGAGAATGTACTACACGATAAGTAATCTCTCTTGCGATACTGACACCATCGGGCGACGAGGCTAAGTAATTATCGGACCGCCCTCGTATAATCTATCCATATATTAGGCTGTCAAAAAAGACCTGCGGTATTTTTTTTGAATTTTCATTTGTTCATAAAATTAGTTACAATCATCTGTTTTAAGTCAAATATTCGCCGTTTTGTTCGATGACTTGTTCCCACCGAGAAGCCAACTTCATAATACCCCTGTTATAGAAGCTCGCTTCCTTATTGGCAAAAAACTCGGATAGCCAATTTTCACAGGCCTCTTTTGTGGCTAACTTCTGACTACCTAGCTCATTCGCCATGGACAGAAACAGGTGGTAGTCACTTGGTGCAAGGTCCGGACTATACGGCGGATGCAAAAGAACCTCCCATCCGAGCTCCCGGAGCTTCTGGCGCGTCACCAAAGAAGTGTGTGGCCTGGCGTTGTCCTGATGGGAGACAATGCGGCCTCTGTTTATCAAAGATGGCCTCTTCTTCATTAGTGCTACCTTCAAGCGGTCCAGTTGTTGCCAGTACAGGTCCGAATTGAGCGTTTAGCCATAGGGAAGCAGCTCATAATAGCAGAACCTTCCTGGCCGTTAATGAGGGCTTGGCCACCGCCTGAGCCGCTTCAGCGAGCTTCGACCACGACCGTTTGCGCTTCACGTTGTCGTAAGTGACCCACTTTTCATCGCCAGTCACCATCCGCTTCAGAAACGGCTCGATTTTGTTGCGATTCAGCAGCGATTCACATGCGTCGATACGGTCAAAGATGTTTTTTTGCGTCAACGTGTGTGGCACCCATACATCGAGCTTCTTTGTGAATCTAAGCTTCTTCAAATGGTTAATAAAGGTTTGATGACTTATCCCCAGCTCTTGGCCGATGCTACGGCTGCTACTATGCCGGTCTTTCTCGGCTAATTCAGCGATTTTGTCGCAATTTTCGACGACAGGCGTTCCGGAGCGTGGCGCATTTTCGACGACCTCTACACCAGAACGAAAACGTTGAAACCATCGTTGTGCAGTGGAAATGGAAACTGTATCGGGTCCATAAACTGCACAAATTTTATTGGCAGCTTGAGATGCATTTTTGCCTTTGTCATAGTAGTACTGTAAAATATGTCGGATTTTCTCTTTATTTTGCTCCATATTTGCGACACTATAACTCACGAACGACTTAACCAAACAAAACACTGTCAAGGACTATATTATAGGACTATACATATAAAAATACCTTTCCAACAAGCTATAGTATGACTCGATACAATGAATACAACTAGAACTACGCGCTTACAACGACACCTCGCGGAAATACCGCAGGACTTTTTTGACAGCCTAATATATAAAAATGGATTTCTGTCTGTCTGTCTGATTCTTATGGGCTCGGAAATTACAGAACCGATCGACATGGAAACTGGCATGTAGCAGTTTTTTGGGCCGGGAAGGTTCTTATAATAGTTCGAGACCCCTCTCCCTCTCTTAGAGGGGGCTGCCATACAAATGAAACACAACTTTCTGCATTACTCCAGAATTAAAACCAAATAAGGCATATGGAGGTTTTAGAGTACAATAAATGTTTCTATGGTGGTTAGACACTCAACCCCCCTCTCTAAAGGGGGGCTCCTATACAAATGGAACACAAATTTCTGCATAACTCGAGAACTAATCAAGCAGATTGAGCCATATTTAGCATGTGGTGGTTTTAGGGGACACGAAACGTTTCTATGGTGAATCGACACATCTCCTCCTTCTCTAAGGAGCGCTGCCATACAAATGAAACACAAATTTCTGTATAACCCCAAAACTAATCAAGCAAATGGAGCCAAATTTGGGCACGAAACGTTTCTATGGTAAATAGACACTCCTCCCCTCTCTCTGACCATTCCACTTCGCTATCTTCGATCTTGATACGCACCATTCAACGATCAATCATCATCATTCGTTTATAAACACTGGTGGAGTGAACAAACAATACCTAACAACCAAACAAAACAGCTCTTCAGGGCCACCAAATCATTATCAAAGAGTTCAATGATGTAATTCCTCCAACATATCCATAATCAGCTTCTAACAGATAGACATACGGAAACCTACATCAATCATGTGGTCGACTTATGGAAACTTCAAATGAGTATTTACTAAATAATGTGTTTTAATGTGTTGTTTTCATATAAACAATATAAGCTGTACTTCGCATGATATCATTCGAAATAGTTCCCAAAATAAAGTCCTGATTTTGCATGTGTCACAAGAATCATTAGTTTTGCATCTTCCGCCTTTTATCTTTCTGTTTGAACCAACAGAACAATGGTCTTTACATCTACAAAGTGCCGCAATACATGGAGTTCTCAATTAAGCCTTTCCACAAGCATGAGTGACAACTTTTGTTTAAACTGGTTACCGTTATCTATTATTCATACGATCACCGGTTTGACTCGTGAACAAGTTCATTTCTTTCATCTCCCTCCCTTACCTCTCGCCCGAAAATCAATAATTTTGCGAAACAGTGTGAAGAAAATGATCGTTTTCGCACACTTCCCATCAAGTAATATCAACCAAACTCTAATCGATTACTCACAAGATATTAAATTTTCATCTGCTTTCGCACCGTATAGTGAAGAACGTCGGAAAACTCGAGCAAGTGCTCTGAAAGTTAAATTTTCGTTTTTCAATCTTCTGCAATGGTTTTGTTTGTATTGGTGGAAGCATCGTTATTTTTTCGACACTGATGCCAAACAACATCATCGAAACAGCTATAAAAACCACTCAATAAAATGTTATTCCGGAGTCATAGCGCCCCATGTCATGAAAATCAATAGAATAAAATTGTGTTGATATCAATACAATTATTATTTTTACGTTTAATGGGTCTATAATGTAAGTTTTAGCAACTTTAACATTGGGTAAGAAAATTGTATTGCAGAGCTCGGAACACTGCCACGGCTGCCTATGCTTTCAAAAACAGTAAACGGAAAAGTATTAAATTCAATCTAAATGCCTCGGCCAACGAAGAGAAGGGTTAAGGCTTTCCAACGTGAATATGTGAAAACAATACGATCAACGAAGGAAAATATTAAGGAATCATCAACATCGAGTTACTATGCGGAAGAACTTGTTAATACCAAAAGTGCCCCAATTCGCATGTGTTATAAATTTGCTCATGTTACGCTCGCGTATAATCAGAATCATATGCAAATGCACCTTCTATATATATTTATATTTGCAATTGTTCATCGGAACATATCGTTCATTTTACTTTAGTATTGAATTGTTATTTGTTTTTTTTTAAATGTATTCAAAGACTCGTGTCAATGAAGCGCCACACAGTCTGATACGTGAATTGATCTATTTACGTGTGCTTTGCTCTTCTCTCACAAACACTATTACCCCATTTTTACACGAGGGTTTACCTATACTACTACAATGGCTAGCTTCCACCTTCACCTCAAAGTTTGTTTAGAAAAAGGTGAAGTGATAGATTGTTGCATAAAGTATAAGATTAGTATACTTTGTAACGGAACTTCATATGTATTTTTCTACTTCCGTTCCATCTTCAACTAGTCTGGATGATGAGGCTAGTCAACATGCCGCCATCATGCCACAAAATGGCTGACTGCGCAGTAACACACACCAAAACCGAAGAAGCATTCACTCTCTCTCACTCACACACACACACACACACTCACCTCTGTTTCCGCTGCTGGTAGTTGTCTCCTTCGCGATCCTAATCCTTTATTTGTTGCTTCCTCTCTCCTTGTTCCTCTTCGACCGGAAGCTGCCACCGCGTGTGCCGCGGTGCTCGGCGAAGATTTCACAGTAGGGGAGAACTGTACAAAACGCACCGGTGAGGTAAAATGGCCCAAGCCATCAATTGTGAAAAATCTTTAGATTAGTCATGTAAAATGATATATTACTTTACTCATTTCAGTTCGCAGTAATCTCTTCCACATATTCACAGTACACAAACATGCCCATCATAATAAAATAAGATACAAATTGAGAAAAACTAATGCATCTGCCTTTTCTGTAAATATTCATGGTTGCTTGGTAAGATTTTTCGGTTAGTCAATGCTTAAATATCAGGATATTTACACTCTACCTCCACAACGAATCATTGAACTTTATGATCACACTTAAAAATCACACCAACATGTCATATTTTACAAGAATTTTGCCAAAAATTCTGAAAGCAAGAATTGGGGCAGTATGCACAGGAAAAAATATTCGTTACATAGGTTATAACCTAACCTTACAATAACCAAACGTTCGTTTTAACCAATGCCCTGGCATGTAACCATTTTTTTGTGGTTTGCACAGAAAATCATTGCCCCTCGGAATACATTCAAGTCGTGTTATTTGGCTTAAGAAATCTCAACCAAGTGTTAATAAATGACGCTAGTTAATACATACGTTGAGACGGCAAAAGTTTCATAAGGGAACGTTAACGCCATTCAAGAAGAAGAACAGAAAATCATAAGCATAGTAATTACTCCAAGCCGCACTCACATTACGGAACAAACAAAAGGAATTTGACAGCATGACTGAATTGATCACAATCACATTACGAGAAGAACAAAAGAAACTTGTACGCTTGAGCCCTTTCTATGCAGCCTACGCTCAATTTGTGTTGGTTGGGATAGGGATGTCAGCCCTTTGGTTCTGACTTTCTCTCTTCGCTTTGATGATATTAGTTGCATAGTGGGTCTAATTGATTGCATAATGTGATAAAATTGCAACAAGTTTATTGGTTTTACGCTATTTATTTGAAATTTTATTCATGTAATGAATTTTCAATAAGCTGTATTTAGCATCGAATATGTTTTGTTTTATGAAATATAACAAATAGAAGTACTTTTATTAACTTATCGATAAAAAAAAAACATATTGAAATTTCGGGCATCCTGCAAGCCCACTGTGTGCGCTGTGCTCGTTTGTTTTGATACGTCTAACCAAGTTGTTATGATGCGTTCTGTCCATGGATAATGGCATTTCACCCTACCCTATGTTTTGAACTGTCGACGGAAATATTAAAAAATCCTTGCAAATTCGAGTATGTTATATCAAATTACATCAGGGATATAATTGGCAGTGATGGAAGAAGTATTCTAGATGTTAAACAGCATGAATCAATTACAAGAAGTGCGGTAAATGACTGATTTGCTTAAATGGTGCGTTTTGTACAACTCTCCCCTACAATTTCTCAACGATTTTTTGTTTCCTTTCATTGGCAAATATTGCCCACTGAATTTGATGACCACCAACTTGCGTCACGACACTAGTAGCTTTCGTGGATTTTTTTTACGCGGTGAGCCATGCAACTGTAAACTATCTTCCCTCCTGCACTTTTGCAGCGAAACTAACTAAACCGCCCCTTTCGGCGTCGCACAAGGGATAGGGAGTAGAAAAATGTCCACGCTTGTCCACGGAGAAGGGGAAGGAGGTACAGACGTAATCCACGTGGACGGAAGAACAAATATATATTTTAAATACAATCACCTATACATTCAAAATTAAATAAAATCTGTTACATTTTTAATAATTTCAAAACTCTCCGTTTTTATCAATAAACGAATTGAGCCGTTTGAGAGTACAGCCCAGTCATACGTTCATAATTTTTTCTCATATCATTGAATTTTTTCAGTGGAATCTATATTCTAAAAAATATCTCATGTGAACTTCTTTTGGTCGAACTTTCATAGTTACGGAGTATGCATAGACGCCCATAACCAAAAACTATGAAAGTTAAACGATTCCAAGGGATTGAGATTGAGATTTCATGGTATGCGTAAATAGTTTTTCATGAGATATTAGTTTTTATACATGTTATTTTATATCGAGAATAGTTAGTCTTAGGATAATAATGTCTGTATAGTTTTTCATACAGAATTGCGTGTAAAATGAATGCAGTTATAAAATATTCAAATTAATGGACCCAAAAAAACTTAAACTTAAAATTTTGTATTTTTATGGGTTTTTACTAATTTTCCAAAAATGCATGATATTGTTTTTATCAACCAAATTGAAGCTACCATTTTGTCTCGAATTCCGAATTTGACTTAAATTCCGATCACTTCAATGTAAAAACTGAATTTATTGAACATCAATGTTATTTTGATACCTATAAATGTTGTTATACAGGAAGGTTTACCCTAAAGAGGGATTTCATTATTAAATTATTTATAACATTGATGTTCAGTAAATTTAATTTCAAAATGAAGTGTTCGGAATTTTTTTTTATAAATTCGTTTATCTTTACAGGCTCAGTTACATAAGTTTAAAGGAGCCGAAATCTTAAATATATTTTTAAAACTATATATATGAACAATTTTCTTAAATCTATGGTTAGTAATGTGGGAAACCGATTACTCGCGGTGGACTCGAGATTAGAAGGGTGACATATTTTTCTCAGGAAAAGGATGGGGTATAAGGAAATTATTACAATGTTGATAATCACACACACTCAATTCTTAAATCTATTCGTACATCTGTTGTGAATTTACATTTCATTCTCCTGTTTATAGCAAGCGGACCAATTACTCACAAAGGAAGAAATGGAGGGTATAAGGATATAAGGATAATCACACACGAACATCGATAGATTTAAGGAAAACATATATTTGGGACATGTAATCAAGGTCTAACCGAGCCAACACATCTCTCACCGGCACATTGGGCTGCCTTCCTCTAGCCCGAAGGGAGTTCTCTAAATTCGATCTGGCAACAAGATGCACCTCACACGACCAAACAACGTGTTCGATGTCGTGGTAACCTCGGCCACAAACGCAGATATTGCTGCCGGCCAGATTGAAACGAAAGAGTAGCGCGTCTAACGAACAGTGATTGGACATGAGTCGGGAGAAGGTGCGAATAAAGTCCCGACTCAAGTCCAGACTTTTGAACCATAGTTTGAGGCTAACCTTAGGGATAATCGAGTGAAGTCACCGGCCCATTTCATCTTCGTTCCATTTGCGTTGCCAGTTAGCGATGGTATTTTTACGGACTAAAGAGTAAAATTCATTGAAGGCGATTTGACGCTGATAAATATCGCCTTCAATCGCACCTACCTTTGCTAATGAGTCAGCCCTGTCATTACCCGGAATTGAGCAATGAGAAGGGACCCACACAAAGGTAATGACATAACAGCGTCTGGATAAAGCACTCAAAATTTCTCGTATTCTCTCAAGGAAGTACGGCGAGTGCTTTTCCGGCCTCACTGAACGGATAGCTTCGACGGAGCTAAGACTATCCGTTACAATGTAATAGTGTTGTATTCAACAGGTCGTGAGGCGACGCTGTCCAGCGCCCAGTATATCGCTGCCAATTCAGCAATATACACTGAGCAAGGAAACTGAAGACAATGGGAGGTGCTGAAAATTTTGTTGAACACTCCAAATCCTGTGAACTCGTTTATAGTGGACCCATCAGTAAAGTACATATTATCACAATTGATACCCCCATACTTTTCATCGAAGATCGTTGGAGTGATCCTCGATCGTTGGTAATCTGAATATCCATGGATATCTTGCTTCATGGACAGATCAAAATGCACAGAGGAATTGATGTAGTCAGGAAAACAAACACGGTTGGGAATATACGAAGAAGGATGAACCTGCATGGAGATGAATTCATGATATGGGCTCATGAATCCAGAATGAGAATTTAGCTCGGTCAGCTGCTCAAAGTTTCCGATCACCAATGGGTTAATAACCTTACACCGGATGAGGAACCGAAGAGATAATAAATTGAAGCGATCTTTTAGTGGGAGTACACCTGTCAAAACCTCGAGGCTTATGGTATGCGTTGAGGGCATACATCCCAACGCAATACGGAGACAAAGATACTAAATTCGCTCGAGTTTAATGAGGTGTGTTTTGGCAGCTGATTGAAAACAGAAACTGCCATACTCCATCACTGAGAGAATAGTTGTTCTATACAACATTATAAGATCTTCGGGATGGGCTCCCCACCAGGTGCCGGTAATTGTACGGAGAAAGTTTATTCTTTGTTGACATTTTTTACTCAGATACCTAATATGGACCCCCCAAGTACATTTGGAGTCGAACCAGACCCCAAGATACTTGAATGACATAGCATGAGTGATCGGTTTACCCAAAAGTTGAAGCTTTGGTTTTACTGGTTTATGCTTCCTAGAAAAAACCACCATCTCTGTTTTCTCCGTGGAGAATTCGATCCCTAGCCCAATGGCCCAGGTTGAAAAATTGTTCAATGTATCTTGTAAGGGTTCTTGCAGGTCGGATTCGTTTGATCCTACGACAGACACCACTCCATCATCTGCAAGTTGTCTTAGGCTGCAATTTTGTGTAAGGCAATTGTCAATGTCGCTTACATAGAAGTTGTACAAAAGGGGGCTTAAACATGAGCCCTGGGGGAGGCCCATGTAAGAGACCCGACTTACTGCCGAATCTCCGTGAGAAAAGTTCAAATGTTTCTCACAAAGCAAGTTATATAACATATTATTCAATAGAGGCGGCAGACCCCGAGAGTGTAATTTGTCTCTCAACACCTCTATTGAAACAGAATCAAAGGCCCCCTTTATGTCCAAGAATACTGAAGCCATTTGTTTTTTTCCGGCGTAAGCCATTTGAATTTCTGAAGAAAGCAACGCAAGACAATCATTCGTCCCCTTGCCCCTGCGGAACCCATATTGTGTATCTGAGAGTATGCCATTCGTTTCAACCCATCGATCAAGGCGAAACAAGATCATTTTCTCCAACAATTTCCGTATACAAGACAGCATTGCTATTGGGCGGTACGAATTGAAGTCGGACGCGGGTTTTCCGGGTTTTTGAATAGCTATAACTCGTACTTGTCTCCAATCATCTGGAACAATATTATGCTCCAGAAACCGATTGTATAAATTCAACAAGCGATGTTTCGCCACATCAGGGAGGTTTTTTAACAAGTTGAACTTAATTCTATCCGTTCCTGACGCAGAATTGTTACAAGAAAGGAGAGCAAGAGAGAATTCTACCATCGAAAACTCGGAATCAAGATCGCACCTATCTTGTGGTATATCTCGAACAATTTTTTGCATAGGAGCGGAATCGGGACAAACCTTCCGTGCAAAATTAAAAATCCATCCATGTGAATATTCTTCGCTTTCATTCGATGAAGAGCGATTTCTCATGTTTCGAGCCACTTTCCATAATTTCTTCATTGACGTTTCTCGTGACAAACCTCCCACGAAATTTCGCCAATAAGCACGCTTTTTCCCTTTGATCAAGTTTTTAAATTGATTTTCAAGGTCCAAATACGTTTGAAAATTCTCAATGGTTCCACGTTTCCGAAAAGCTTTGAATGCGTTCGATTTATCCTGATAAAGCTTGGAACATTGCCTATCCCACCATGGATTGGGAGGCCTTCGACGAATAAAGGGTGTGTCACATCAGATTGCATCACGGAAAAAACGCTGTAGAAATTTAATTTTTAGGAATTATATCTTCAGCTTTCGCTTATAAATAGATAAGAGTGTAGAGATCACGTTGGCCATGCTTCACTGTCATTTTTTTTGTAAATTTGGAAAAATGTCGTCGAACGAAAAAGAGCGTCGTGAATTAATCCTGTGCACTCATTTCGAGAATCCGGAGTTGTCACATCGGGACATCGGTAAGATGCTGGGAATCGTCCAATCCACGGTCAGCAGAGTACTAAAACGATACTTCGAGAACCTAACCATCGACCGGAAGGTGAAGAACGGCAAAAATGGATGCTCCGTCAGTGAAAAAGATCACAAGCGCGTAGTTAAGCAGTTTAGACGTGATCCGAGAAGTTCGGTCCGGGATGTCGCCAATAAGCTGAATTTGTCAAGTTCATTCGTCCAGCGGACCAAGCAGCGGGAACCTTGTTGCGTACATACAAGGTTCAGAAGGCTCCTAACCGCGACGAAAGGCAAAACATGGTGGGGAAGACGCGAGCCCGGAAGCTGTACACCGAAATGCTGACGAAGCCGCATTGCCTGGTAATGGACGACGAAACCTACGTCAAAGCGGACTTTCGTCAGCTGCCGGGCCTGTTGTTCTTCTCCGCAGAGGACAAATTCAGCGTTCCGGAGGAGATTCGCAAGCAGAAACTATCCAAGTTTGCCAAAAAGTACATGGTGTGGCAAGCGATCTGCTCTTGCGGAAAGCGGAGCGCCCCCTTCGTGATGACCGGCACGGTAAACGGGCAGGTTTACCTTAAGGAGTGCCTAAAGAAGCGCTTACTACCACTATTGAAGCAGCACGAGGGCCCGACCATCTTCTGGCCGGATCTCGCTTCGTGCTACTATTCAAAGGACGTGTTGGAGTGGTACGGAGCCAAAGGGGTTACCTTTGTGCCAAAGGAAATGAACCCGCCCAACGCGCCGGAGCTTCGCCCAATAGAGAAATATTGGGCGATTACGAAGCAGGCCCTCCGGAAGAACCCAAAAGTTGTCAAATCGGAGGACTTCAAGAGAAAATGGATTTCTGTTCAAAAAAACTTCAACCTGACGTTGTACAGAACCTTATGGACGGGGTAAAGAGGAAGGTGCGAGCATACGGGCTTGGGCTCGAAGTATGAATAAAAAGAAAATGCCAAAAGTTGTTTAACAGATTTTATTTTACTGTCTAAAATTTTCAACAGGATCGGTCTACTGGGCGAATTTCTACAGCGTTTTTTCCGTGATGCAATTTGATGTGACACACCCTTTAGTGGAGCCTGGGATGGGTTTCGTTTGAGCGTGAACCGCGCTGTCATAGATCAAACGAGAAAGGAAGTTATACTCCTCCAATGGAGGTAAACCATCTCTGGAATTGATGGCTAGAGCATTCGCGTCCGCATATTTTTTCCAGTCAATGTGTCTTGTGAGGTCATATGTCATGTTTATAGATTCAGAAGAATTCGACCCAATGGTGATGGAAATTTTGATTGGCAAGTGATCACTACCGTTGGGGTCCTGGATTACATTCCACTTGCAATCTAACGATAGTAAATTCGAGCAAAGCGAGAGGTCAAGAGCACTTGGGTTAGCAGAAGGTTTAGGTACACGTGTTGTTTCCCCAGTGTTCAAAAGTGTCATTTTGAAGCTATTACAAAGATCATATATCAACAGTGAACGATTGTCGTCGTACTGTTCCCCCCAGGCAGTTCCGTGAGAGTTGAAGTCTCCCAAGATCAATCGTGGCTCAGGAAGGAGTGAGCACATGTCAACAAGTTGCTTGCGGCTAACCGCAGCTCTCGGAGGCCAATACAAGCTGACAATACAGAGGTCTTTCTGTTCGGAATTTGAGTCTGTTCGGAATATAAGTCAAAACGGTACAGCGTTCCGAAATCACTTCAAAATGTCGACCCTTCACTCCTCAATCCTTTGTTAAATGTAGATCTATAGATATCAGTGCATGCTTCCTACTTTATCTTTTCTTTCCTTGAGATAATTTTTTATCAATAAAAAATAATTTATGTATGAATAATTGTTCTGTTCGTTCGTGTGCGCTCGAAAAGTTCGGTACTGATGGGGCTCATATTATGACAAAATATACAACACACTACAAGGATTGTTTTGTGCTACTGCCAGCACCTCTGGAAGCTTTATGATTTACAGATGAAATAAGCACACTTCTGAAATAAAGCTGTGAACGTAAATGTACTTTCTAGTATTGAATATGTATTCTATGTGATAGCAACATATTTTTTTGAAAGTGTTTAAAAAATCGTGAACTAAAATTGTATCTGATGATGATTTTAAATCCATTTATTTTTATTCGATTGGCGTTACTCTAAACCTTGTTCAACTGTATTTTGCACGTTTCTGTGTTTGGCAACAAGATAGGCTTTATATCTTCGCAGATAATACAAAAACAAAGTATTTCAAGTATCGAAAATTCAACTCATACGAAACATACGCTTTTGCTAATCGTTTCTCTGCCATAAAACCTCAATGTGCCACAGCAAAGCGGGACAGGGTATAGCTAGTAAAATTTGAAACAAATAAACTTGAATAGAACTAAAACATAATTTATGCGCATTTCAGTTATTTCATCAATTATTCTAGTAAAATAAGGAAAAATGTCCACGTGGACAACAGGGGGAGGGGTATGAAAGTGTCCACGCTTGTCCACGGAGGGGGAGGGGGAGTCTAAAATCGTACTTTTTCTGTCCACGTGGTATGTGGACAGCCCCTAAACATGCTAGCAACATTTAAAACACAATTTCAACTTGCACACCTGGTAGACAACCATCATACATAAGCTGCTTTCAAATCAAATAAAACATGAATTATAAAATTAAAATTATTGCATTTTCTCTATTTGTAGTCCACAATTCACAGGAAGCCAATATACACACCTTCTAGTTCTGCCTGTCGTGTTCCTTCCGACAACAAACTGCTGCGGAACAACCTGTCGCTTGCTCCCGACAAAGCTCTTGTTTGCCGTCGTCCCATAAATGTACGTTTGGCAACTTTTTGAACTTCCAGTTTTCTCCTCCTCCCCCTGAACAGACACATACTTTCTTTTGCCCCAGAAAGGTCTTTTTTCTTGTTTTCTGCTGTCATACAGTTGATATACCAAGGGGAGAACACGTCTCTTTGGCCTGGTTTCAAATCTTTCCGCCGTCGAAAGGCAGCCAGCAGAAATCTCTTTATTTTCCTTTATCTTATATGTAAATAGAAAAGTTAAATATTTTCTCTTTTCCCCGACGAACGGAACTTAAAATTGTTGAAGGGGGCGGCGGCTGCTGAAACTTCATGTTTCCTGTGAGAAAAAAACGGAAAAACTCCCGTCTTCGTACCTTCAGGAGACGAGCGGTAAGTAATAGCAATCAAATTTATATATGTATATATCTTTTTCAGAAAGTCTCCGTTTCGCGTACTTCCGGAGGGGGAGGGCCGGGAAAAGTTTGTTCATTTTACTCGGAAAGTCTGTTTCTGCTTTGTTTATTTATTTATTAAGTCCACGAATTTTGCTTCCACCCCCCAACTCTCGGGAGGAAAGGTAAACAGGTGTCAAATTCCATATCGCATTCATAGTCCCGGGCGCCCCGGAGACCGACGCGGCGGCGATGATCGTATTTTGATATCCCGTCGAGATTTTACTTTCCGTTTGGTCTCCCCCACTCATACGGGAAGAGAGCGAATATTGAGGTTAGGAATATCGATTATGCCGCATTACGGCTCGACAATAAAATCAATGGCCAGGGGGGAAATAAAATCATCATATGGGTTCGGTTTCTCCGAGGCGAAAGTGCATTGATTTGGAATGAATATTTATTGGACGGTCGATTATTCGACCAGGTTAGGTCATCTTGTATTCTTGGCAAAAGGTGTCCGATCTGAATTTATGCCGAAAGCGTAAATAAATTATTCATGTAAGGCGAGCGGAAAAAAAGTTCTCCTTGGAAACGGAGCAAGACTCTGGTTCTCCACAGATCGAAACTGATCATGAATATTTTTGCCATATATTTTTGATTGGCTTCCCTCCGGTGGGTCTAGTCGTATTCGTATGAGGGTGTGTGTACAGAAGAACGTTGACATTTCGTGCTTCGGTGATTACCAATGGACGATAGGGTGATTCATTTATATGTCGATTTATATTAGGGTATTCAGACATGAGTCAACCGGATCGACAGTTGTCAACAAGTGCGTTTGTTGTTTGTCATCGTAAAATGCATTATTTAGTTAAGGTATTCTTTGTATTATTATGAATACCCTACAATATTCTTTGATCACTGATAGGAAGTTACTTACATGTTTGAACAATAATTATCCTAGCGGAAATTGCAGCAATATACGTTTCAATGCTGACGTTTCCACTTTAAATTAATGCATGATGAGGCGATTGAAGCAACCGAAGAAATTGTTTTACATTTCTTTTCATTGACCCGCATTACGTTATCATCCCACCATTACAGCATCGTATTAATATCTTCTTGGAGAGTTAAACTATCGATGAGAGAAAATTTTATACAGAATACAGTTGTCAAACTTCCAAATTAGTGAATTTAAGTAACATTTTAGAAGTGAAAAACTTAAAAATTAGCGATTTTTAAGGTGTTACTTTTGATTTTATCCAAAAAATACATAATGAACTTGAATGTTTCTATCAACCAAATTAAGGCTCCCTAACCGTTCTTCAAATTGTTCTTCGACAATCAACTTCTGTCTTTTTTAATCTCGCTGCAAAATCATTTTAAGCAATTCCTGGTGAATCTTCAATTAAAATCTACCAAAATCACGATTTTCACTTCACTGTACTCGTAATAGCCAATTACCATTCACTGTAATGTGGACACATTTTATTTTCGCTTGAAATAAATCATATTTGGAATGAAAAAAAAATTAACTGTATATAATCGAGTCTAAAACTGTATATTTATTTATTTACTATGACTCTACATCCCATTGAGATTAGATCTGATTCACTACTCTTCTCCAATAAACCCGGTCCATGGCTGCAGTTCTCCAACTCCCGGCTGCACCGATTCTTGCCAGAGATGCCAACCTTCCTGATTTATCAGGATTTCCCAGACTTTTGAGCACGCTCCCTGATAACCTGACGAACACTCAATTTATCCAGATTTTTCTGAAATGATCCTGATTTTTCCTGATTTTGTACTCTTTACATTATTCGTAATAAATATACTGGTTTCCATGCCAAAGTTTTCTGCCATGATAGTTCTCCGGTTCGCGCTTGTATATATCTTACATTAAGTTAAACTGTGTACTTAACTTTTTATCTCTGCCCTCAATTGTTTTGTGGCTTTCACAAACAGTGCTAGTAAATTTCACGAAACCAAATTGTTTGACGAATTTATGAAATTACAACGAGATTAAGTTTGAGGAACAACATTGCTTTTTTGAGGATAATGTGTATGTAGATGTATCCTCAGTGTTATTAACAGTGTTTGCCAAATGATCCACTCATTGAAAAAATCGCTTTCGTTCGTTCAAATATGATCTTTCAGGAAACATTTCCCCCAGCGGTACGCTATTGTTGTTATGTGCTGCAAATCACGACACAAAAGAGAACGAGACAACTCTGCATCGGCTCGCACTTCATTGCACACCAGCATGCAAGCAAAGCTATCATATACGCTTTCGGTGCAGAAAGCTTATTTTCTTCTTTGCCTCTAAAGGCGCGTCCACATTATGCCGAATGATACCGATCGGCCTGTACCAGGCGACATATTCGGTTCGTTATGTAATGTGGACGCCACATCGGGTGCACGAAGTCGAAGCCCCATCGGATGTACGAAGCAGTCACGAACACACGAAGCACAATGTCGTCAACGCTAATTTACTTCGTTTTGTTTTGGTTCGACTTTCTCGAACCGGAATTGTTTCGGGTTGGGTTCGGTTTGTTTCGGGTCGGTTTTCGGCACGTCGGCAAGCCCGGGCGGTACGTCCACATTTAGTCGGCTTTACCGGGCGGCCAAGGCCGCTCGGCGTAATGTGGACGCGTCTTAACATATGCATACCGACCTCTCCATGCATCATGAAACAGCAGGATCGTACGGACAACGCAAAGCGAAAGATTCAAATTCAGCTAATGTAGCAGATCCTGATTTTTAAGTCTCAGAGAGTGCAAACTATATGATTATTTAGCTCGATAGAGGCTAAGGGAAGGGTAGTCAGATTATATTTTCCATTTTTAACGCCTCTATCCCTTGAAATGTGTATATTCATATAGACCGCATAGTTTTACTAGCAACACCGCTCCAGTGAGAAGCAAAAACTCTCGCGTTTTATCTCTTTTCCCATTCGCTGCTCTCCGCAAATGGTGACGTAATGATGACGTAATTTTTCTTGTATCATTTATTGCTTTGCACTTTTCTGTGCAGTGGGTTTCGCTATAGTAAAATGGGACGATATATGCGGTTCAAACTTGTATGCAGGCTTCGAAAATGGTATGCAATGTTTGATACAGATCGGATATGCAATCAACAGTCTTCGTTCCTCTCTCAGTTTAATCACTAAATATTACACAAGTGATTACTGACATTCATACAAGTATCTGAATGATCCTCTCATATTTGGTTATATGTTCGTGAGAGTTTACTTGCATGACACATTGTGTATCATTCGATTTTGATCGAAATCCAAACACTGGTTATTAATGTAGGAATACGTTTCAGAGTATAAAATTACTCGAGAGAAAATTTTTGAATCCAATGTCAAAATAAAAAGATTTTATATGTAATTTGTTGGTCTGATTCAAAGTACAATAAATTTTAATGATGGGACTATGGTAAATATATATATAGCCGTATCATAAAAATTAGAAAAAAATCTACAAGGTTTCCAAGGTGCAGTGATATCAATATTCAAATTTTCACTGAATTCATCATCATTGCTTTGGAATTAATCATTACTTAACATGACAACAAAGCATAGTTGTTATGTTGAGTAATGATTAATTCTAAAACATTGATGATGAATTTCACTGAATTTGATTGAATATTGATTTCACTGCAATTGACTGTAGTGATGCTGTCGAGTTTTCAGAAAAAAATATAAACGATCAAAAAGTCAAGCGGAACACTAGCATTTCGCTTATGCGAGGATTTATCCCATACTCATTAATTCTTTTACATATCCGGTCTTCGCCCGAACGAAGATATATTCTGTTTCTGGTGGGATTTGGAATGGATTCTGTATTATGAGCAACCTGTCTCTCACATGTTTTCGACGAAAAAGCAAACATGTTCTTGAAGGACAGAATATTGAAGCTGTGTGAAAGATTGTGAAATAGAACCTTGGATATAAAATGAAATATTAACGACATTAACTTTTCGGACAACCCAATATGAGCTATCCTGATTTATCCTGATTTTTATTTTCATTCTTCCTGATTTTTAAAAATTATAGTTGGCAACCCTGCCTGCTCCACCTGGTCCAACCACCTCGCTCGTTGGGCTCCTCTCCTTCTTGTTCCTACCGGATTAGATGCGAACACCATCTTTGCAGGGCTGCTGTCCGGTAATCTTGCAACATGCCCTGCCCATCGCACTCGTCCAGCAACTTTCTGGATGCTGGGTTCGCCGTAGAGTTGCGCCAGTTCGTGGTTCATTCTCCTTCTCCATACTCCGTTTTGCTGTACACCACCCTATATTGTTCTGAGCACTCGGCGTTCGAAAACTCCGAGCGCTTGTGAGTCCTCTTGAAGCATCGTCCATGCTTCGTGGCCATAGAGAACAACCGGTCGAATTAGGGATTTGTACATGGTACACTTCTCACGGGGTCGGAGCTTGTTGGACCTCAAGGATTTGCGGAGCCCATAGTAGGCACGACTTCCATTAACAATGCGTCTTCGAATTTCACGGCTGTTGTTGTTGTCAGTTGTTATCAACGAGCCAAGGTAGACAAATTCCTCCACCACCTCGAGCTCGTCGCCGTCGATCACAATACTACTACCAAGAAGAACTCTGTTGCGATCAGTCGCTCCAGCTAGCATGTATTTAGTCTTAGACGCATTGATCCCAAGCCCAATCAGCCGTGCTTCGTGATTCAGTCGGGTATACAAGTCGGCTACCGTCGCATGTGTTCTTCCGATTATGTCCAGCTTTCGGGGAAAGCCGTGTTCGTCCATGATCCTCCATAGCTGTCGTCGGTCGATTGTATCCTATGCGGCCTTGAAGTCGACGAAGATGTGGTGTGTAGGGACCAGCTACTCGCGGCACTTTTGGAGGATCTGCCGCAGTGTAAAAATCTGGTCCGTCATCGAGCAACCGGGCATGAATCCGGCCTGATAACTTCCCACAAATCTACTTACTATTGGCGATAGACGGCGGAAGAGGATCTGAGATAAAATTTTGTAGGCATCATTCAGGATTGTGGCACGATAGTTCCCACAATCCAACTTGTCGCCTTTTTTATAGATGGGGCAGATTACTCCGTCCTTGCACTCCTCCGGTAGCTGTTCTGATTATCCTGACCATCAACCGGTGCATACACTCTACAAGTTTTCTCGGACCTCCCTTGAAGAGCTCCGCTACGAGGTCATCCTTACCAGCTGCTTTGTGATTCTTGAGCTGATTAATGGCCTCCTTAACTTCACCCATCGTCGGGGGTGGTACGTCGTCGTTGTTGTTTAAATTTTTTTCAAAAATAATCTTTCCGACATAACACTTTCAGCTGAACCGCAATCTATCTCCATAGTTAGCAAACTATTCTCAACGGCTGTATCGATATAACAGGGTTCATTAAACTTATCAATTGAAGATACCATCAAAAAAGCAATTAGCTCTGCTTTGAGGTGTTTGAAAAGACCAGAAGAGTCAGAAGCTGAGGGTTTAGCAGAAATCAACGAAATGTACATTAGATTTGGTTTTATATTCGCCTGTACGCGGGCTTCTATTTTTCAACCGATAGCAAAATCTTCTTTGATGCCCTTCTTTATGGCAATATGTACAAACAAAAGGGTTTGAAGGGCTACCATTATTGTCATACTTGTTATTTCTGTAACGGGATGAAAAATTTCTGCTATCACTCCTACTTCTTTTTCTAAAATCTGATTTAACCGGAGAACGAGTCGGCTTACGCCCAAGTCTCGCAATAACCCCTGATCTAGGCTCATCATCTCTTTTCAACAAACTTGTTCTGTCAGAAGCAATTTCTTTGTTCACAATAATCTTTTCTGCTTTACTATCCGTAAGATCTTCCTCATCAAATAAACGGTTTTGGAGATTGCGATCATAAGTTCCAATGACTAATACATCACGAATTGCTCTTTCCTTAAAGGCACCAAAATTGCGTGGTTCAGCTAAATGTTTCACATCGAGTACAAAATCTACAGCTTTTTCATGTTGAGCTTGTCGTCTAGTCCAAAATTTGAAACTATGAATTACATCGGAATCGGCCTTGTCATAATGTTTTTAAGCGTGTCAGTAATATCTTTATATGTAAGGTCAGCATCATTGAAATTGCGACCAGGAAATAAAAGCTTCAGTTGTGAGTAAACTTCCGTTCCACACACAGCAAGAAAGGAGATGAACAAAATGCTGATTTTACGGAAAAAAGGTAGCGAAACGCTCTGCCAAAAGGTATAGAAACTACCACCAGCAGAACAAAAGGAATTCACCACGCCACTTTTCTGCCGTGAAAAAAAACGGCTCCTGCACAGCGTGATGGTTCACCAATGGCCAGTTAAGCAATTCTTCTACAATAAGATTTTCACTAGAATTCACACGCGATCCGAATTCTTCACTGAATTTAAATATTTTTTCACCAACGTCGCCACTGAAATAAACGATGTTTATTTCTTACCCAAGGGTAGCTTACGGGGTTTCTCACGGGTACTGACGAAATAAAACTGTTTGGTTAGTAGTTCACACAAAAGTCATCATCGTATATATTAAAGCGTATTATATTTTTCAATTTGTTTTGGGATACATATACATTTTTAAGTGATACATTTCAATTTTCAACCTTCATTACAAAATTTACATATTTTTCAAATATGGAATTGATTTTTTTTTTTTTTTTCAATGATATTTTGATTTTGATATTCCTATATCAATGATATTTTAATTTTTTATCCTACTTAACCTAACTTTAAATTTTAATAAGCCTAATTTATCAACGCTCGGATGAGCGGATATTCCGAGTTTGTAGAGCTCATGACAAGTTTTTCAACTGAGGCTTCAATACGTTCCTCGATTGTTTTGCAGTTGGCAGCTTCATGCAGTTCTCTTATCCGGGTGTCATATGGGGCGTCGAGGATCATTCTTAGAAGACGATTCTGAATCACCTGCAGCTTTTTCTTGTGGGTGGAAGCACACGCACCCCACACAGGCATCGCGTAGCTAATCACTGGAACAATAATCGCCTTGAAGACTGCCAGTTTATTAAGTCTAGACAGTCGTGAACGTCGGGATATCAGCGGATAAAGCGCCTGAGTAAGCCTCGTGCATCTCACTACCAATTTGTCTGTGTGAGATCTATATAGCTGCTTGTCGTCAATGGTGACACCAAGGTAGAACACTTCCTTCGACCAATCAACTGGACGGTCATTTACTTTGACGAAGCAGTTAGCAGGCGGAAGCAGTTTCGGTGATTGCCGGTGTCGGAATACAATGGCTTGGCTTTTCGACTCATTGACTTTAATTTTCCAGTCATTTAAATATGACACGTACGCAGTTATGCTTCTCTGGAGTCTGGATCTGTAAACCATGGGAAGGCGACCATTTGCCATGATGACACTGTCGTCCGCATACAGTGCCAGGTGGCAGCCATCTGGAAGTGGCGGGACGTCCGAGGTGTATATTATATACAAGATTGGACCAAGGAGGCTGCCTTGTGGTACTCCAGCCGTGACCAATTTTAGCTCTGAAGAGGCTCCTGGAAGATTGACTCTAAAAGCTCTATTAGTGAGATATTCTCTTACCATTCTGACGAGATAGTCCGGAAAATTTGTTTGGACCAACTTGTGAATGAGCCCGTTGTGCCACACGTTGTCGAACGCTTTCTCTACGTCTAGAAGGACCATAGCGGTGTTGTTGGAGAGCGCTCTGTTTCGCCGAATGATGTTTTCAACACGAACCAACTGATGAACCGTTGAATGCCCCTTTCGAAAGCCAAATTGCTCAGGTACAATGATATTTCTTTCTTCGATGTGGAGCATCAGTCGCTGGAGAATTAGCCGCTCAAAAACCTTACTCACTGCCGATAGCAGTGTGATGGGCCTGTAGCTTCTGGAGTTGCATGGATCCTTACCAGGTTTCAGGATAGGGATTACTTTCCCCGTCTTCCACCTAGTCGGGAAATGTTTCAGCTGGAAACAACGCGTGAACGTTGTTGCGAGAAAGCAATAAGCTTTGTTGGAGAGTTTTTTTAACACCAGGTTGAATATACCATCTACTCCAGGTGCCTTCATATTTTTACCGCGTTTTACGGCATCACGTACTTCATTCTCTGTTACTCGACCCTCAAACGCAGCGTCGTCAATCTGCTCATTAAGTTGCAGAATGGTGTGCAGCACAGCAGGTTCATGGCAGCTAACCATGCCAGCGCCGATGTTATGTGCCTCGACCAGCCTATCTGCAATTTCATTCGCCTTCTCAGCAGGCGATACGAGAATGTGTCCGGTGTCATCCTTCAGTGGCGGGATGACAGAAGGCCGCTGCTTTAAAATTTTGGCCACTTTCCAGAACGGCTTCGAGTAGTCGCTTAGTTGTTGTACACTGCTGGTAAAGTGTTGATTTCTGATCATCAACATTCGATCTCTTATCACGCTGTTGAGATAGATGACAACCTGTTTTTTCTGAAGGCAGCCAGTGCGCTGGAATTGCCTCCTGACGGTGTTACGTTGCTGAATGAGTCGTCTTGTGTCAATGTCAATTCTGGTGAAATGTTTTCTCACTTGGACCCGGCGAATACATGTTTCTTCTGCAGCGTGTATGGCATCCTCGAAGATACCCAACTGGTGGTCTATGGCTTCAACGGATGAAAGGTCCGGTTCGTCGGATAAGCTTCTATCCACTAGACGACTGAAGGCTATCCAGTTGACATGATGTAAATCTCGTGTCATCGCTGGCGGACCTAGAGCAGGACAGAAATCAATTTCGCACGTAATCGGATAGTGGTCCGAACTCAGATCATTATGCGTGACCGGTTTGGATAGTTCCAGATCAGACAGATATATATCTAACGTGGAGGTTATTCCAGCTGGCGATAAGAATGTTGGTTCATCCGGGAAGTGTACAACGCTAGTTCCTGAGCTGAGATGGTCCGCAAGAATTTCCCCATTTTTATTGTTTCTGTGATTACGCCATAATATGTGGCGCGCGTTCAGATCACCGGCCACCACGAAGTTGGTTTGCATATCTGTGAGCTTGCGTAGGTCATCCACGAAGAATTGAGAAGTGCCGTTACTGTCCACACACTGCCTTGGAAGGTAGACGGCAAAGAGGGTGAAGTTTCCACTGGAAGTGTGTATTTTTACTCCGATCGCTTCAACAACGGTGGTTCTCAGATGCGGGACAATTTCATAGCGAATGCCCTGTCTGATGATGATCGCCACACCTCCACCGCTTGAGTTGGGGCGGTCCAACCGGATAACTATATGTGCTGGAAGAGAGAAACTCGTCGACGGGTTAAGCCGGGTTTCGGTGATTACTCCTACATCGACGTGGTGACGAGATAAAAAGCAATTTAGCTCAATCCTTTTCGCCCGAACAGAACGGGCGTTCCAATTTAAAATTTTGATGCGGGGCTCAATTGACCCCATATTTGCACGCCATGTATCCTAGGACCTTGAATTGTTCCGAACGAGATTTGCACTGATTTAATCTTCCACAGAGCTCATTGAAGATGGTCCACAGCTCGGATGAACTAAAGAGCGATTGTTCATTTTGCATCGAGGCGGTACTGGCTGCTTGCTCTTGCATCCTAGCTCGGATACGGGGATCGAGAACTCGTGCGTAGCTTACGGTATTGCTTGGAAATTGGAAACCAGCTGAATTGGTTGGTGTAGCTTGTTCTGAAACATTTGCTATCGGGGGGAACTCGTTGTTGTTTAATTCAGGAACTACTGGCCTTTTCGTTGGCCTCACGTTTGTTCTATTCATATTCGTTGCTTGCTGCCTAATGCGGATATAATCGGTACGTTTAGAGCAGTTGCGATCTGTGGCTGGGTGAGCCCCACCACAATTTGCACACCGTTTATTTGTATCGGTACTCGTGGGACATTTTTCAGTTGTATGGGCGGCCCCACAATTATTACATCTGCTTTTTAGGTGGCAATTTCGTGTGCCATGGCCGTGATGAAGACAGTTCAAGCACTGTGTTACGTCAGCACGCTTATTTCGATACGCTTGCCAACGGACAACAAGATTCGCAACGAATTTTACCTCTTGCAACTTCTTAAGGGTTGTATATCCTTTCGCAAATTGGATCAGGTATAGCGCATCGTCTTGATTCACTTCAGCTTTGCGATTTATCTGATGTACAGATAGAGTCTCGAGATTGCACTCGGTTTTCAAAATACCTTGCAGCTCCTTTGAGTCAACAAGTGGGAGACCGCGAATAACTACACGATAGGGCCTCTCCCCAGGTTTATCATGAGTATAGTATTCGAAATTGCATTTCTGCAAATAGTTTTCGATTATGTTGAAGTCTTCAGTAGAATCGCAAAGAAGTTTTATTCCAAAACGCGTGATCTTGAACTTGGGAGTTACTCCACTTTTCGGAATCGACTCCATTAGAGATGATATCTGTACATTTTTAACTACCAGCGGCGGAAGCTTCTTTTTCCTAGATGAGTTTTCCGGTTGTGCAATAGTTGGACTATCCGACTCCATATTGGAACAGTCCGATAGTGATGCATATGGATTCTCCTTGAGCATCTGTTTTTCCATGTTGTCAGCTGGGTGAGCCAGCTTTTTCCTTTTCAACGTTTTTAATGTGTGATCACATGAGCCATGAGCCGCATCCGAAGACGATTTCATTCCGAAATCACGCGGTTTATTGTATCGAAGAAAGACACCGATTTGCCTTGAGAAAGGCAGCTATAACAACACTTTTAGAAAATCGACAAAGCACTTGTTTACGCGACGACGGTTAAAACACGAATGATGAATGTTCGATCGTCGTATAGGAAGGAAGGTAGAAAGGTATTGAATTAGAGAGACTTTAAACTCTGAGAGTTCATTCGTCTCTATCATCGTATATTATTCCTGTTCCTTTTTATACATGTCTGTCTTCTATCTATCTCTTTTTCACTTCACTCTCGCTCAGATCGGACTCTGTCTGTTTAACCGAATGTCGGCGTTATTCACGTTACGACAGTTGTTCATTGCACCGGTGTAGTCCTCCTCAACGCCGTCTTGGTCTCTTGTCTGCGCTCTGTTCAGGCTCTAGCTGCGCGTAGAATTCTTCTTTATCGTCATCGGTGCTAGCTAGATGGGGGCTGTGGACGTTGATAATGCTGATATTGAAGAAGTGGCCTCTCATTCTCAATCTGCACATTCTTTCATTGATCGGCCACCAACCAATCACCCGTTTTTGCATCTCCCCCATCAAGATGAAAGCTGTACCCAGCTCGTGTGTGTTGCCGCAGCTCTGATAAATAGTATACCCACCATGGAACGATCGCACCATCGAACCTTTCCAGCACACCTCCTGCAGCGCTACGATGTTGAAATTGCGGGCTCTCAATATATCCGAAACAATTCGGGTACTCGCAAGAAAATTGTGAGACTTCCAGTTCCATGTTCTGAGTTTCCAATCTCTAGTCTTTGTATATAATTGTATATAATCGTATATAATCGAATCATATATAATCGAGTCAGTATATAATTGAGTCTGTGTATCTAGTGTATTGGTATTGGTGACTACCATCCCCCCAAACCCCCCATCTCGCCAGATCTAAAACGAACATGGACACTGGAACAAGCAAATAACCTGACCAAAATTTCAACAAAACAGATAGAGTTCCGATTCTCCCAAATAAACGCCCGGATTGGTCAACCAAACCTAATGCAGAACACTAAAGTTTTGCAAATAAACTTCCATCACGCTAAAGCAGCGTCGAGTGTGTTATCCAGGAGGTTTACAAAAGACGCTGTGGATCTAGCTCTTATCCTTGCCTTGGGTTCACAAAGGAAGAATACTAGGTATTCAAACAGGTTCATGTAAGTTGTTCTACGATGACAAGCATGACTCCCCAAGAGCTGCTGTCTTGCAAATGCAAACATTAAATACTCTCCTACTTCAGAGTTCATTCTCCCGTCAAACAACATAGATATTGCTAACAAAGGAAATGAACCAACATTCATAAACGCAATCAGACACGTAGTCTTAGACCTAAGGCTGTGTAGCCCGGTTATTCTTGACAAGATTCATAACTGGCACGTTTCCGAAGAGGCGTCTTTGTCTGATCATAGACACATTATTTTTGAATGGGATGGTGGCATGACAGTTCAGCGAGAATACCGAGATCCCAAAAAACCAACTGGGATCGGTGTTCCCTTGAACTCGAGTCAAAAACTCTAAACTCAAAAATACGGTCGATTCAGCAGCTTGAATCAGCTTCAAAAGTATTAAACACGATAGTCTCTGTCTACAACAGCAATTGCCCACAAAGAAGAGTTTCTTCAACAAGAAACGTTCCTTGGTGGAATAAAAGGCTTGAACAGCTTCGCAAAACAGCGCTAAACTGTTCAAAGAGCAAAAATTACTTCGGACTGGTCTCAATACAAAACGGCTCTAACTGAGTACAGCAGAGAACTGAGACGATCCGAACGAAAATCCTGGGTATATAACTGCGAAAGCATTGAAAATACTCCAATCGTTGCCAGACTCAATAAGATTCTGGCAAAAGACCATTTGAACGGGCTAGGTTCCCTTAAAAAAGACGACGGTTCGTTTACAAAAACTCCCTCAGAAGTACTAGACTTACTGATGAAGACTCACCTCCCGGGATCTACATCTGTCCACTCGAATACAAATCCTGACTATAATGGCAACACAAAATGTGCTCGAAGGTACCTCACAAGACCTGAAAGTGCAAAGGATGTCGCTAACATAGTTGCTGGGTTAGTCCTCACGAGGGCCAGAGTAGTAAACGCGGTGAGATCCTTACTACTTTACAAATCTGCAGGTGCAGATGGGATTTTTCCAGCCCTGATTCAAAATGGAGAATCAAAACTAATTCCACCTCTTATCGAGATTTTTAAGGCAAGTCTGATACAAGAGCACATTCCTTCGATATGGAGACTTGTTAAGGTAGTTTTCATTCCAAAAGCGGGGAAACGTGCCAAATCACTCCCAAAGGCATTCAGACCAATTAGTCTATCATCAATATTGCTGAAAACTATGGAAAAAGTATTATATGATACATAAAGACTGTATTCATGTCCAAATGCCCAATATCTAAATACCAGTTTCCCTACCAATAAGGCAAATCCACAGTAACAGCGCTACACACGCTTGTAACAAAAATTGAAAAATCTCTCTTGTCAAAAGAAACCGCTCTATGCGCGTTTCTTGACATCGAAGGTTCCTTTAATAATGCTTCTTATCTAACAATGACACAAGCTATGAGAAAAAGACACTTCGATAACTGCATAGTCCAATGGATCCAGGGTGTGCTCACACATAGACGAATAACCTCGGAGCTGGGCGGGTCGTCGAAATATGTGATTGCAACGAAAAGTTGCCCACAAGGAGGGGTTTTATCACCTCTCCTTTGGGGTTTACGACCTTGACATTTTACAGTTATTCAATTGTTCATTTCATGAAAAATAACGTTTTAACGTAGACGCGTAGAAATTATTCCTATCAATTGATGCAAACATCTTTCCGATCTGTTAGGAAATGTTCGTGTTATAAGCATTCGAAATAAGGGTAGGATTAGCACACAAATCGGTAGAACAATTGTGTGGGAAAAAAAGGAAGTTCTTCCAGTTTCAATGAATTTAAACCGTTTAGAGATTAGCGAATTGTAATGTATAGCATATCAAACAAATCTAAGAGAATTTCCGATTCGTTTGGTATGCAAATCATGAGAATTCGTTCACAGTTAAAATAGTTATTAACGTTAACTTTATTTCATAAAAACGTGACCTGTTTTCTGATTTGGCACCCTTCCGGAATGACGTAGTTCTACGTCAAAAATTTATTACGCCGAGTATTAAAATTACTCAAAAGCTGCTAAGCCTTAGTATGAAAAACTTCACCACATTCACTGGTCTTGTAACAGGACACTGCCCGAGTAAATAGCATCTTAAAAACATAGGTTTAGCACAAGATGTTATTTGTCGCTTTTGTAATGACGAAAGCGAAACCTCGGAACAGTTGCTCTGTAACTGCGGAGCTCTAACTAGACGCAGACTTCAACACCTTGATAATGTTATTTTGGAGCCCAAGGAAATTTGGTCTGCGTCCCCGATCAGGATTATAAATTTTATCAAACAGATTATTCATGATTGGCACCTATCTCGCTATAGCTTTCAGTCTACTCCTTCATCAATAAGTAGAAGACAAGCTTGAAGTGTAGTATAAAAAGGGGGTATACCACAATAGTTCAAAATAATGGACGCAGTGGTTCACACCCAACAGGGGAAAAATATACACTGCATGATTTTCATATGTGTGTGGGCAAGCGCTGAGGGTAAAAGGTTTTGCATTTTCCAAGTGTCCAGGTTCTATAAGACCAGTTACATTTTTCCGTTGTTTTAGTTGTTTTGATCAATAAATCTAGAAATTACCGAAGGGAAAAGTGCTCACGGAGAGAAAAGAAAGACAAATCGATGCATTTCACCAAGAAAATGTTGGTATCAGAGAAATTTCTCGTCAGATTGGACGATCCCATCAAGTAGGGTAACACAGGGTGATTTGGTCATATGGGGTGATTTGGACCACCCCTTTATCTCAAAAATTACGGCTTAACTTGGATTTTCTATAATGTAATTTCCTTCTATTGTTGGACCGTATGTACCTAAAGTAAAAAAACTTTGGTAAAACTTCACAAGTAGAGGGAAACGGTAGCATGAATACATCAAGTACTTTGAGCGTCAAAAAATGTGAGTTTTCCGATCGTGGTTTTAAGGTTTTTCCCGCTGATTAAACAAACTTTTCGTGTATTGTGCAGTAAAGTTCTGTTCGCCTACAGAAGAGGAACAATTTGATGTAGCGAAACTGTAAGTTTGATAACAATAAATGAAATTAATTCCATTTTAATTTTTGCGTGCTGTGTGGGGTGACATGGACACGTTTCTGTGGGGTGAATTGGTCCTACAGGTTTGAGACTTTTCTTTGGTCTAATTGATTCCAGACGCCGCTGAATTACAAGAAGAGGATGGACAGACAACGTTGGAAGAAGGGGGAGCTTGAAAGAGCAACGCAGGCTATCGAGAACGGATTTTCTTTGACCAAGCATCAAAAGTGTTTGAAAATGCTCGACCAACAGTGAAATGATTCATGCAGAATTCGAGATGGTGTGAATCCAATTTTTCTGGTCTGGAATCTGGCCGAGACACCTGGTATCGATCCCAAAACACTGTTACAGATTGTAACATTATGCCAAGATACTTTACATAAATATAAGTATGTGTTTTTCGATGAAACACACACTGGACCAAATCACCCCACAGATGGTTCAAATCACCCCGCATCAAATTTTAATGTCCAAAAATCATCTCTTTTATTTTATGATATATTTGGTAGATTGAAGCTTTATATAATGATTAAAAATTATTTATTGAGAGAAAACAAGTGTAGCTCAGTATACAATGTGACAATTTTTATTTAGACCGTATTGGTTTGGAAATATTATGTGATTTGCTTAAGTGGTCCAAATTCCCTCCTTTTCCCCTAGTGCTCAATTATTTGACGAATCTTCAAGGATACGGTAAAGAGGAGAGAGCTCCACGTAAACCATAAAGAAAAGTTCTTCAATGTATAGGTTATCTTCACTGACGAAAAAAAGTTCAATTAGGATGGTCTTGATGGTTTCAACGGGTATTGGCGTGATCTAAGGAAGAAGGAACAGTATTTTTCAACCATGAATTTTGGTGAAGGCTCGTGCATGGTTTGGGCGGGATTCTGTGCAACCGGAAAGCTCAAAACAGCTTTGATATCATTCAAGGATTACATACATGTTCTGAAATCCTCTTTCCTACCGTTTTTGCGTGGATTTCGTCACAAAAAATTCACATTCCAGTAAAACAATGCTACTATTCATATCAGCAAGGAAATTAACCAATGGATTAAGGACCGAAAACTTAATGTTTGGACTGGTCGGCTCACTCTCCAGGTTTGAATCCTGTTGAAAATCTTAGGGGGATCCTTGGACGCAGAATCTACACTGAGGGAAAACGGTACACCACGATTGAAGAGCTCAAGGTCGCAATTTCGGAAACATGGAAAAATATCGAGAAATTCGTTCAGCAGAATATGGTAAATAGTATTCCAACACGAATTTACCAGGTTATTAGCCGAAATGGCAAGGTTGCCAATTGCCAATTGCCAATTATTGACATGTAAATCAGCCGATCGTTTTGAATTTTTCATTGATAATCCATATGAATATTTAAATGATTTTATAGAAACAGGACAGCTGAAATTATCATATTTAAGCACAATAAATTAACAAACAACTCTTTTGAACGAAATTGACGTTAAATAAATACTGTTTGTGTTGCAACGAAATAGAATCAGGGCGATCTTATAGAAGTTGGACAGAGTGTATAAGTCTCGGCATGAATGGCAATATTTTCTCTTAATTTGTGTATTTGGAATCAAAATCCATCCATTAATTTAAGAGTTATTAACGTTAAAAATAATCCAAAGTTTCCACCCGAAACTCCATTACAATTTATTACAGCGAAGAAAATAATATAGTTTATGAAGCAAACCACCGAACAATTGAAAAATCTCAAGGATTATCCAAATAAAAATACCACGTTCTGATTGGTCGAAAAATATCGCGACTTTCGAATTTACGTGGGTTACGTATATTCGACAAGTACCGCTATGTTGAATGTTCAGTTAAATTTTGACAACTGCTTTTCTTACACGTGTTTTGGTTCATCATCGATTTTTGCCTATTGCCTATTTCTAAAAAAAAACCCTCCGTAGTGCTGAAGCAAAATCAGTTATGGCTATGGAAATGCTTAAGGGGGTATTCTAGTGTAAAGACATGAACTTCGGACGTTTTTTCGTGCTCCGTAAAAATAAAACTAAGACTAAGTTTACTATCCATTTTATCAGTATTTATGCATCTATCTTTAAACAATAAAACAAAATTGAACGGAGAAAAAATATTCATAACTAGCATAGTTAAGAGCTGATGAAGTGATGGGGTTCAAAACAAAGTTGTGCCATGGCATACACTATTCCAACTCTTCTGGTTATCTGAAACATAAAAATCGGACAGATTCTGAATCAGTAAAGATGCCGCTATCGCATGAACCTCGGATAAGTTAAAACACCTTTTTTGACACAATGGCGGCCGTTTGAAAAACAAAATGCGGTTCAAAACGGAGTAAAACCTGAAAAATATCATATTCTAGAAGTTCATGCGATAGCGAGATTCCTGCAGATTGTATCCATATAAATTCGACAAGAATCGGTTCAGTAGAACGTTATCGTGTACGCCAGTTAAAAAAAAAACTAGTTTCGAGAAAAATGCGTTTGAAGTTCATTGTTATGGCCGCACCAGGTTAGATACCGCATCACTAAAATGGCTCTAACTCAGTAAATAATAGGATTTTCGATAAGTCCATTCTAGGGTATATTCTTGAATGCCTAAACTACAGAAATATGAAGAAATATGATTTTTTTTTTCTCTTTCAAATTTCTAGACTAGAATACTGACTTAAAGGAATGGGATAGAGTGGACCACTTTATCTACAGTAGCTGTTCTAAAAGTATCACGATTTTTCTATACCCACGGATTACTTATATTCGAGGTCAGTTGTTGACGTGCTCGGGCTTCCGGTCCGCTTTGCGTCGTTTACATCTTTTCGACCCTCCGAGAACATATTTCCGAACTCCGATTAACTTTGGTTCGCTCCAAGGTAGGTTTCACCAGATGTCACAATCAACATTCGGAATATGTTCGCGCACTCAATTTTGGTTTTTCACACAAAATTTGATACAGATTCTTTGATCCATTTTTTGCAATAGGCTTCTGTTATTGTCGTGCTCTCTTTCTTCCACCGTTGTATTAGCGTTACTAGAACCTCCTCGGAATTGTACGATGGGAATTTACAAAATCTGTCCAACAAACAATCATTAGCTGTTATTAAACTAGACAGCCGAATAATAGTCGAACGATAAAACGATATGCTGAACTATACGTTATATAAAAGATTATTCAGACCAAATTGAAGGTTTTGTTCAACCATTAATATTTCCCTGGAGACCAGAGAGAAAAAATTCGGTTCAAATGAAAATCAGCCTGCGATCAATACTCGATTAGGGACGATGGTAAATTTAATCTCCATGAATGAACATCACGAAGTTACAGCTTCTCGGGTATCCATAAATATTTTTATGTCATACCTTGTTCTTTTATCTTTAAACATCTTAAATTTAAACTACTTATCAAGAGGTAAAATAAGTGGATATTGTCATTTGAGTAGCGATGAAGGTACACTCATCAAAATACTAATAATAATCGTTTGAAGGTTAATCGAATTCGACGATGAAATAATCAGCTCATTGAACTCGGTACCGAAATTTCATTTAAATGAACCGTGTTTCACCACTTCCTGTATCCCCTCCCGGACACAATTTTCTCGAACTGGTCAAACTCGCATGACCCTTTATCTGAAACTGATTAAATCCATCGTCTTTAGCTGTGTGCTCTTTCTTAGATCTTGGGAGGGAGGAAATTTTCGCTCTTATCGTTGGGTATGAATCTTATGTATAATCGTTCTTGTTTTTCGTATCTCTTTCCTCTCTGAACCCAACGGACAGTGCCCATCCATTGGTAAGCCAAAGTGCCGAATCAACATCAAATTAAATCACTGAATTTAATTAAAAGACATGCATCTTTTGCTTTCACTCCGTTGACCATTTACTTTCATCGAATGTTGGGACATTACTTTAAGCTCAAGTTGTCTGTAGTATTCGAGAGGGAAAGTTTTGTAAAAATTTCAAACACATGGTGATTGAAAGTGAGATAAATTTCTACATGGGATTGAAGTTATCTATCAGGAGTTTAACAGTGACTTACCACAGACGTACGCGATGAAGCAGTTTCAATTTCCCTCCGAGGAAAATTACTCCTCCTCGGCCAACGGAGGGGATAAAAGGATCAAAAATCGTTCTCAAGAAAGTCACTTCCTTCCCAACCAGTTAGTGTTGTGTATATCTTCACCCTGTAATCTGTATAATAAATATAAATTAATGTTTGTATTTGTTTTACACTTGACTTCTCCGTTTGCTGCGTGTCTACCAAGGTAAGGGTGTTATCTCATGCAGGGAAGTGACCATTCACTTTGATGATTTTCGGCTCTAGGCCAAAATCATGGAGTGAGCGAGGCGCCAACCAACCTTCGTAAACAGTTCGCTGAAGAACGGAATCCAGACCGGCTTATCTTAATGCAAAAACTTTCCCAGTTTAACCGGTGAAGTACACCGGTCCTGTCCTGGAGAGGGGTCGGGTTGAATGATACCAGCGTCGAGATGACTTTGTTGTGTTCCGCACCTTCCCAGCAGCTCCCGATCCAAGAAGTCACAAAACAACATCTCAAACTCCTTGGCAGATGCTCCATCGTCGGACGGTCGAGTGGATGAAGAAGCATCTTCGAGTAATCAAATTCAATTGAAAGTAACATATTCGCTATTTGTGGGGATGACTCGTTCCGGTGAAGCGTGAAATAAAGGACGATACACGTTTCCTTCTAATCCCTCGGTAATTACAGCTTTTCTTTGTATGCTCAACTTTGGCGTTCAAGCGGCTTCTCGGAATGTTTTGTTGTGGGAGTGGGTATTTCCTGCGAATACAAAGGATCGGTGACACGGACAATTTCGAAAGCTACACAAACGCATCTAGTCAGTGCTAATATTTTCTGTGAAGTGGATAATAATTTTCTTCGTGTTTTGATGCATCACTTCTTAATCGAATACACGGTCGATGTGTGCATATGATATTCTTTGAATCTACTTCGAATCAACAAGTATTTCTCTTTACTCTGATTATAGATTACCCTCCTGAATGATAAACATTATCATGAACATAATCCTTAACCCTCCTGTGCTCGCATGAAAAATCATAACTCGTATACTCGCGCACGATGTCACAGACCGAAAGTTAAACTTCTCTGTAATGTTGCTATTGTCTATTTTTTAGGCTCCATTGGTATTTATTTAAAGAAGAGAGTGTAACTGAATGAAAAAAAATCGAGGGTATCCGAGACACGACCACTTAGGACGTAGGACTACGCAATTTTTTTTAAATTTGTTGGTTTATCATTTCGGATATTATTTGCGTGGTTTTGTAGAAACATTTCGAGAAACAACGATTCTTTCTTGCCTTTGCGAAAACAATACACTAATTAGTCATATGTCGCAATTTGTTTCTTTATATCAATGTACGCATTGCACTGAGTAAAGGGTGTGTCACATCAAATTGCATCACGGAAAAAACGCTGTAGAAATTCACCCAGTAGACCGATCCTTTTGAAAATTTTAGACAGTAAAATAAAAAACTATTAAACAACTTTGGCATTTTCTTTTTATTCATACTTCGAGCCCAAGCCCGTATGCTCGCACCTTCTTCTTTACCCCGTCCATAAGGTTCTGTATAACGTCAGGTTGTAGTTTTTTTTTGAACAGAAATCCATTTTCTCTTGAAGTCCGCCTCCGATTTGACAACTTTTGGGTTCTTCCGGAGGGCCTGCTTCATAATCGCCCAATATTTCTCTATTGGGCGAAGCTCCGGCGCGTTGGGCGGGTTCATTTCCTTTGGCACGAAGGTGACCCCGTTGGCTTCGTACCACTCCAACACGTCCTTTGAATAGTGGCACGAAGCGAGATCCGGCCAGAAGATGGTCGGGCCCTCGTGCTGCTTCAATAGTGGTAGTAAGCGCTTCTGTAGGCACTCCTTAAGGTAAACCTGCCCGTTTACCGTGCCGGTCATCACGAAGGGGGCGCTCCGCTTTCCGCAACAGCAGATCGCTTGCCACACCATGTACTTTTTGGCAAACTTGGATAGTTTCTGCTTGCGAATCTCCTCCGGAACGCTGAATTTGTCCTCTGCGGAGAAGAACAACAGGCCCGGCAACTGACGAAAGTCCGCTTTGACGTAGGTTTCGTCGTCCATTACCAGGCAATGCGGCTTCGTCAGCATTTCGGTGTACAGCTTCCGGGCTCGCGTCTTCCCCACCATGTTTTGGCTTTCGTCGCGGTTAGGAGCCTTCTGAACCTTGTATGTACGCAGGCCCTCCCGCTGCTTGGTCCGCTGGACGAATGAACTTGAAAAATTCAGCTTATTAGCGACATCCCGGACCGAACTTCTCGGATCACGTCTAAACTGCTTAACTAAGCGCTTGTGATCTTTTTCACTGACGGAGCATCCATTTTTGCCGTTCTTCACCTTCCGGTCGATGGTTAGGTTCTCGAAGTATCGTTTTAGTACCCTGCTGACCGTGGATTGGACGATTCCCAGCATCTTACCGATGTCCCGATGTGACAACTCCGGATTCTCGAAATAAGTGCACAGGATTAATTCTCGATGCTCTTTTTCGTTCGACGACATTTTTCCAAATTTACGAAAAATTGACAGTGAAGCATGGCCAACGTGATCTATACACTCTTATCTGATTATAAGCGAAAGCTGAAGATATAATTCCTAAAAATTAAATTTCTACAGTGTTTTTTCCGTGATGCAATTTGATGTGACACACCCTTTATTTAACGAGATGCATATTCCGTGCATCGCCATTCAACAAGCATCAAACACGCGTCTAACAGATGCACACAGTTGCAGCGATAAAAATGAAACATCACGAGAATGACCGTTTATGAAAAATCGTTTCTCGACTATCGGTCAAAACCATCAACAAAGCTCAAAACCATCAACAGGAGCTTGTTGCATCAGAACAGAGCCGATGCGCACGAGAGCAAATACGAATGGCAACTAAAAGTATCGAAGGTGTGCTCTTCACATGTATAGGAGATGGACAAGTACTAAGTTTCGCGCAACGAAAACAAGCAACACACCCAAAGCCAAACACCCAAAGTTGGTTTGAAGCGACCTATAACCAGGGTTGCCACTAATATTTTTCAAAAAACTGGAAGATTGCTTTTAAAAAAAACTGGAAGAAAACTGGATCCTATAAAAAAGGTTCAATTAAAAAAGATCGGCTTTCATTGACCTATATAGAAATATTATTTCCTTCTATGCTTCGTGTAACATTTATATGTAGTTCATAAAATGGTGAAATAAACCATTCATTCGAACAGAACAAAATTATATTTCCCACCACTCGAACATTACTATGAAACTATCACCCCTATTCTGTATTTCGATCGATTCGAAATATTTCGAACGACTTGATAATAATCCATTCTGTATTCCGTTCGAGTTGTTTTTTTTCATTTCGTTCGATCTGTTTCTTTTAGGATATTAAATGGGCAAAACAATCGAAATAGGGAAAGCGAACGAAACAACGGTTTCGAACGAAATGGAAATCCATCGGAATGAAGAATAGGGCTGTATATGTAGGGCTGAAAAGATCCTCAATTTCCTTCTAGAACCCCTAAATAATATGGTTTTGTTTGGGTAAAACTTAAAAAATTTTGTATTTATTGCTTCATGTCCATAAAATCGCCGATAGGACGCAAAACTGCTCGACAAGGTAATTAATTGAGGTGTTGAGGAGACACGGTTTCATTATCTTCTAACGCGAATTTTGACGTTTCTGTACTGTATCTTTCGATCATCTTCGTTGCTATCATTTTCGCACTCACGAAGAATGTTAAATAAAAGAAATCAATAAATCATTGCACCAACCATACCTTCGATTTTACATTTTTGCGTGGAATGGAATCTGAATCAAAACACACAAAAATGTGAAGCTGACAGATTTATGTTGTGATTTATGTATCAAAATTCTGGAATAATTGTTGATCAGGTTATTCCAATACTAAAATGAGCACATTCAACACCAAAACAACAATGCTCAAGTATGACTTTGGTATTGAAATTATCAAAATTATGTATTAAAAAGCTATATTATTGTAACAAATACAAGCTTTATATGTTTGCCTTGATTTACTGTTCTTCTTCGTTCATCCTGGCACTTTTTTTTAACCTAATCGCACATTGTGTTTATTATATTTTAACTTTATATTCTCGATTATTTTTATCCCTCCCGATTGTTCCTCATGAAAAGAGGCGTAGTTTTTCGAAGCCAGTTGAGGTTATATTCAGAAAAAGTTCTTTCCACATAGATAGGAAGGGTGAGGGAGGGATATTATTTACACATTGTGAATTTACTTTTCTTAAAATGAGTAAAACTGAAGCAGATATATAAAAAAATGGGTGGGTTATATCTAGGGTAAATGATCTTGGTTTGTCCAATTTGGGGTGTTTTTACGCAACTAGTAAATACAAATCGATTTTTCTTCATGAAAATCACACATAATCGATAGAGTTTGGGTTTGTTGGAAAGCCCCAAGTCTCTAGTTGCTAATACTACCATAAGGTGTTCAAATTATTCAAATTTTTATGTTTTTTAACGATTTTCCTTGAAGTAGAATTATGATCATGGTTTGCCCAAAAAAATGATCATGGTTTGTCCGGTTTTAGAAATCTCCATTTTTGAATGAAAACATTCGACTTCACAATTATATGTTGCATTTATCAATGCTTGAGTTTACTGTCATCATATTGATTCATTCATAATTTAGGCTTTCTTCAGAATATTGCCTTTTCTTGGGCATTTTAGAAGTGTTCACCTCAACACAATCAACACAGAAAAACCATACTTCTGCTATGCGCGAAGCACACCATAAACAAACATAAACAAACTGCAGCGCGCCAAGCGGTTGCCATAGAAATTATGTGGACAAAACAACATTATTGAATTGGACAACTCATGATCAGAATTGAGTTCATCAAAATGCGTTAATTTAATGGTTTAGCTATGTAAATCCGATACAAATGGTGAGCAAGCATGATGTTTAAAGGGTGTGTCACATCAAATTGCATCACGGAAAAAACGCTGTAGAAATTCGCCCAGTAGACCGATCCTTTTGAAAATTTTAGACAGTAAAATAAAAACTATTAAACAACTTTTGGCATTTTCTTTTTATTCATACTTCGAGCCCAAGCCCGTATGCTCGCACCTTCCTCTTTACCTCGTCCATAAGGTTCTGTACAACTTCAGGTTGTAGTTTTTTTTTTGAACAGAAATCCATTTTCTCTTGAAGTCCGCCTCTGATTTGACAACTTTTGGGTTCTTCCGGAGGGCCTGCTTCATAATCGCCCAATATTTGGGCGGGTTCATTTCCTTTGGCATGAAGGTGACCCCGTTGGCTTCGTACCACTCCAACACGTCCTTTGAATAGTGGCACGAAGCGAGATCCGGCCAGAAGATGGTCGGGCCCTCGTGCTGCTTCAATAGTGGTAGTAAGCGCTTCTGTAGGCACTCCTTAAGGTAAACCTGCCCGTTTACCGTGCCGGTCATCACGAAGGGGGCGCTCCGCTTTCCGCAACAGCAGATCGCTTGCCACACCATGTACTTTTTGGCAAACTTGGATAGTTTCTGCTTGCGAATCTCCTCCGGAACGCTGAATTTGTCCTCTGCGGAGAAGAACAACAGGCCCGGCAACTGACGAAAGTCCGCTTTGACGTAGGTTTCGTCGTCCATTACCAGGCAATGCGGCTTCGTCAGCATTTCGGTGTACAGCTTCCGGGCTCGCGTCTTTCCCACCATGTTTTGCCTTTCGTCGCGGTTAGGAGCCTGAACCTTGTATGTACGCAGGCCCTCCCGCTGCTTGGTCCGCTGGACGAATGAACTTGACAAATTCAGCTTATTGGCGACATCCCGGACCGAACTTCTCGGATCACGTCTAAACTGCTTAACTACGCGCTTGTGATCTTTTTCACTGACGGAGCATCCATTTTTGCCGTTCTTCACCTTCCGGTCGATGGTTAGGTTCTCGAAGTATCGTTTTAGTACTCTGCTGACCGTGGATTGGACGATTCCCAGCATCTTACCGATGTCCCGATGTGACAACTCCGGATTCTCGAAATGAGTGCACAGGATTAATTCACGACGCTCTTTTTCGTTCGACGACATTTTTCCAAATTTACGAAAAATTGACAGTGAAGCATGGCCAACGTCAACGTGAAGATATAATTCCTAAAAATTAAATTTCTACAGTGTTTTTTCCGTGATGCAATTTGATGTGACACACCCTTTATTTAACGAGATGCATATTTCGTGCATCGCCATTCAACAAGCATCAAACACGCGTCTAACAGATGCACACAGTTGCAGCGATAAAAATTAAACATCACGAGAATGATCGTTTATGAAAAATCGTTTCTCGACTATCGGTCAAAACCATCAACAAAGCTAGGAGCTTGTTGCATCAGAACAGAGCCGATGCGCACGAGAGCAAATACGAATGGCAACTAAAAGTATCGAAGGTGTGCTCTTCACATGTATAGGAGATGGACAAGTACTAAGTCTCGCGCAACGAAAACAAGCAACACACCCAAAGCCAAACACCCAAAGTTGGTTTGAAGCGACCTATAACCAGGGTTGCCACTAATATTTTTCAAAAAACTGGAAGATTGCTTTTAAAAAAAACTGGAAGAAAACTGGATCCTATAAAAAAGGTTCAATTAAAAAAGATCGGCTTTCATTGACCTATATAGAAATATTATTTCCTTCTATGCTTCGTGTAACATTTATATGTAGTTCATAAAATGGCGAAATAAACCATATCATTCGAACAGAACAAAATGATATTTCCCACCACTCGAACATTACTATGAAACTATCACCCCTATTCTGTATTTCGATCGATTCGAAATATTTCGAACGACTTGATAATAATCCATTCTGTATCCCGTTCGAGTTGTTTTTTTTTTCATTTCGTTCGATCTGTTTCTTTTAGGATATTAAATGGGCAAAACAATCGAAATAGGGAAAGCGAACGAAACAACGGTTTCGAACGAAATGGAAATCCATCGGAATGAAGAATAAGGCTGTATATGTAGGGCTGAAAAGATCCTCAATTTCCTTCTAGAACCTCTAAATAATATGGTTTTGTTTGGGTAAAACTTAAAAAATTTTGTATTTATTGCTTCATGTCCATAAAATCGCCGATAGGACGCAAAACTGCTCGACAAGGTAATTAATTGAGGTGTTGAGGAGACACGGTTTCATTATCTTCTAACGCGAATTTTGACGTTTCTGTAGTGTATCTTTCGATCATCTTCGTTGCTATCATTTTCGCACTCACGAAGAATGTTAAATAAAAGAAATTAATAAATCATTGCACCAACCATACCTTCGATTTTACATTTTTGCGTGGAATGGAATCTGAATCAAAACACACAAAAATGTGAAGCTGACAGATTTATGTTGTGATTTATGTATCAAAATTCTGGAATAATTGTTGATCAGGTTATTCCAATACTAAAATGAGCACATTCAACACCAAAACAACAATGCTCAAGTATGACTTTGGTATTGAAATTATCAAAATTATGTATTAAAAAGACGGGTGGGTAATGTCGGGGACATAACCGGAGTGACGTAGGACTATACAAAGGGGACAGCTTTTGTTAAATATATATTTTTAATATATTGTTTTATTTTCTTCTCCTACGTGAATACCTACCTATCTACCTAAAAAATGGATTAGTTTACTGTTTACTCTTTATGAATATGTTGATGGTTCTGAAAAGAACCTTTGGTGTTGTGTTTTTGTTATCACTCGATATTCCAATCTTGTTCGGTTAAACCTTCCTGTTTAGTTATTGCGTTTGCCACTCGCCACAGCTTTCACAGTTGGAAAATTTCTTCTCATCCAGCTTTGTGACATGTTGTACAGTAAATTACATTCAATGCGACGTGCCGAAGCGCCACTCAGTGTCGCATTGGAGGCGATTTTAACCTGTAATTGAACATTTGCGATGACAGTGGTACAGTGTCGACTTTCAATGTGGGGTCATAATTTGGATCTCTATGTTTACAAAAATGTCCAACTAAATAAGTCGCATTACATGTCCGTCCAATTAGCTAAATGTCGAACTAATTGTAAATTACTGTACTTTCAATCTGGAAACAATTTAAGAATTGGTGAAAATTGAATAATCAGGAAAGTCCCCAACCATCAATAAGCTCAGAGCAACTGCCAAATTCACATACTCATCATATCCTGGCAAACAAATTATGAAAAAATCAATTTGTGTTTTATTATTATTTTGGATATTGTTTTAGAAAGCATTGAACTGTATTTCCTAAACTCTTTTTTGGAAGGTTTAATGGCCCTGAAAAGCGCCTTGTTTTATGGAATGGTTCCAATTTAGAAAACTTAGTACTCGTGGTTTTGAAAAAAACCATTTCGAACGCCCTCGATGCCGCCTTGTTCTAGATTTGCCACCAAAGCAGTGTGTATAAAGAACAAACTTTTTTCTTCTGCTACCTGATGCCGTTTTGCGATTGCGTTTGCCACTCGCCAGTCGCTGCAACTGCGGTTCGCATCACAACACATCAACAAACCAACCCAAGCAGCCATGTCTGGACATGGTAAAGGAGGAAAAGTGAAGGGAAAGGCAAAATCCCGCTCGAACCGTGTTGATCTGGAGTTCCCCGCAAGGGTAGCTAGGCCGAGCGCGTTAGTACCAGTGCACCAGTCCACCTAGCCGGCGTTATATAGTTTCGGCCGCCGAAGTGATCGAGTTAACTGGTAAAGCTGCTCGCGACGATAAGAAAACCCGCATTCGGAACAGAACACATTCGGTTCTATGGACATTAAGACAACCATAGTCCATAGAACCGAATGTGTTCTGTTCCGAATGCGGGTTTTCTTATCGTCGCGAGCAGCTTTACCAGTTAACTCGATCACTTCGGCGGCCGAAACTATATAACGCCGGCTAGGTGGACTGGTGCACTGGTACTAACGCGCTCGGCCTAGCTACCCTTGCGGGGAACTCCAGATCAACACGGTTCGAGCGGGATTTTGCCTTTCCCTTCACTTTTCCTCCTTTACCATGTCCAGACATGGCTGCTTGGGTTGGTTTGTTGATGTGTTGTGATGCGAACCGATGTGGTGTACGGTTTGAATCAGAATGATCGGTACGGTGGTGGTGGTGGTATTGTATTATAGAGACTTTAAACTTTTTCAGTTCATTCGTCTCTAGCCTTGAGAAAGGCCCTTCGAAAACACTACTCTATTTTACTCCAGCGCTACCACCTCCGCCCTCTTGCCTTGAGAAAGGCACTCGATCCCTCGCCGTCCAGCCCGTCCAGCAACGATGTTGTCCAGTCGGTGTCCACACAAAGAATGATCGGTACGGCAGCGGAGCGGGGATTTTTAAGCTGACTGGCTGGCTCGAGAATTACGCATGTGTGAGACTGCGACCAATGTTTCGTTCATTTTTTTCTTTTTCCTTTCCAATCGTGCTTCATTCTATTTCGCTGCTGCTCTGGTTGCCCGTTTTGGTCGGTACGATTTGAGGAGCACAAAATGGACCAATCAAAAATGGGCACATAGTGAATTTTGAGAATGCTTGATATTTCACAATTATTCAATTATTTATCTCAAGAAAAATGAAATGTTATTCGTTATGATAGATGCGTAGATATATTTCCTATTAATTGATGCAAAAACCTTTGCGATCTATTGAGAAATGCTCGAGTTATAAGCGTTCCAAATCTTGCATTTTTTCCTACTTGTTCAGTGCCTAGATTTCCATTTCACCCCCTATATCTTCCGGTTAGACGTAGTCCTACGTCAAAAGCTATATTATTGTAACAAATACAAGCTTTATATGTTTGCCTTGATTTACTGTTCTTCTTCGTTCATCCTGGCACTTTTTTTTAACCTAATCGCACATTGTGTTTATTATATTTTAACTTTATATTCTCGATTATTTTCATCCCTCCCGATTGCTCCTCATGAAAAGGGGCGTAGTTTTTCGAAGCCAGTACACATTGAAAAATTGGAAGATTTTAGGATTTAACTGTTTGACTGGATCGATAAAAAAAACTGGAAAAATCCAGTTTAAACTGGAACATTGGGAACGCTGCCTATAACCATTTACCCTCTTCTCTTTTTCGCCTGCTTTGCCATGGCTCGCAACGTTGTGTTAATTGCAAACCAGCACTTCAAGCGAAATATTCGCTAGCGTTCACAGCTCGAGGGAAAACACAAAACCTGTAGAATAAGCGACCTTTGTTGTTTCGGGCACTGGAAGATTCTTGGGATTTTCCTCAGAGGAGATGCAATACTTATACGCTAACGACAACTTACTTACTATGCAAGGGTGGAGGTTACTTCCTAATATTCTCTTTTCGCTATCCCCCTTCGTTGTTCCTGTTCTAGCGGCTGCATAAGTTGCCCGTTATTGACAGCTCTGTTCGGGAAAGCACACAACTGGACAGAACAAATGTATGGGGAAATGGGAATGCTTCCAATTTTCATCAATTTAAACCATATACAGACTATGGAATTGTAATCTTTAGCATATCAAACAAATCTTAGAAAATTTCTGATTCAATTGGTATGCAAATCGTTAGAATCCGTTCGCAGCAAAAATAGTTATTAATGTTAACTTTCTATTTGATAAAAACGTGACCTGTTTTCTGATTTGACACCTTTAGTGTAAGACGTAGTCCTACGTCAAAACTCCAGAGATTATGTTTTTATGTTTTCTCCGTTTGCATTCAGTTTTAATAATCATCTAATTCCTCCTCCCCAAAATAGAGTATTTTTTGATACTCCATCACAAATAACGAGATTCGACTTTTTTCTTGTTATTAATTGAAGAAAAGCAACTGAATATAGTTCATGAAAGTATAAAGAGCTAGAAAATAACATAGAAAAGTGTTTATCGATTGTGGTTCCATTGGTGTCAGAATCAGAACATACCATAACTGCATGCTCGACAATAACATATTTTTTACCTTTCATGCAGTTGTAGCGTATTTTATCGAAGAGAAGAATGTACAGGGTTTTCCAACTTTAAATTCCGAAAGTAAATTGAAATAAAACACACTTAGAATTCGAATTTCGATGAAACTTTTATTTCAAATTAAAGTTTGGTTTATGCCATTATGTGTGAAACACGACATCATTCAAATGTCCACCTAGGGCTTCCTCGCACACCTAGATCGGAACAGGTAATTTTCGATGACTTTTCGGCACATATGGGGCGGAATCTCGGTCATAACTTCACGAATGTTGTCTTTCAAATGTTCAAGAGTTTGCGGAGAGTTGGCATAGACACGGTCTTTCGCATAACCCCACAAAAAAGTCTAGCGGGTTCAAATCGCATGATCTGGACGGCCAATTGGCATCACCAAAACGCGAAATTATGCGTCCCTCAAATTTCGTTCGCAATATGGCCATGTTCGGTCGTGTTGTACGGCACGTGGCGCCGTCCTGCTGAAACCACATGTCATCCGTATCCATATCTTCAATTTGTGGCAAAAAAAATCGGTTAACATGCGGCCATAGCGCTCACCATTCACAGTTACCGTCTCGCCGTCCTCATTTTCAAAGAAATACGGCCCGATGACTCCACCAGACCATAATGCGCACCAAACAGTGACTTTTGGCGGATGCAATGGCCTCTCAACAATCACGTGTGGATTTTCTGAGCCCCATATACGGAAATTTTGGGTGTTCACAAAGCCACCGAGCTCGAAATGTGCCTCTTCGCTGAAGAAAATTTGATGCGAAATTTGATTCAGCATTTTGCTGCTGTGGTTCGTTCACCCAATCGACGTATGCCCGACGCATTCCATGGTCACCACGCTCTAATTTTTGTACCAGTTGGACTTTATATGGATGTAGGTGCAAGTCCAAATGCAAAATTCGCCACAATGATGTGTTTGACAAGCCCAATTGCTGAGCACGCCGTGGAATCGAAACATTCGGGTCATCCTCCACACTGGCAGCAACAGCAGCAATATTTTCGGCCGAACGCACATTACGATGATGCACAGGTTTCACAATATCCGCTACGGATCCAGTTTGTTCGAATTTACGCACTACATTAGCGATTGTGTGCTCTGTAGGCCGTCCATGACGACCAAAATCCGTCCGTAATGCACGAAAAACAGTTGCCAGTTTTTCATCATTTTTATAGTATAATTTAACAAAATTAACACGTTGTGCGATGCTAAAACCAAGGCGTTGTACTATAGGTGTACCGCAATGTCAAAATTGCTGTTCGGCCATTGCTCGTGAAAAAACAAATTTGTTTACAAAACAAGTTGTATCTTTTGGTGACAAATGCATTCGTTGGCAAAATAGCTGCTCGCGCTTTATTGTCGAATCATAACTGTGCAGAAGGATGTTTTAGTATATCTTTTCGCCTATCTTTCCAAGCAAAATGTACTTCTGTTTGGCTCCCATCGGCGGGGAAAAGAGTGCTATCAGCTTACGGCGATGGTGACAAAAAATAACGCTGATTGTGGCTCCACTGATTTCGCTCAGGGAGGAGGAGAATGCTGTGCATATACCGGGAAGGAGATCCGGAAAGAGCCGTTACAAGTAATTGGCTAGAGCAAAAGGATGTTGTGCACTATATTCCACGAATATATATTTGCTTATTTTTTCCTTCAATTATTTTCCTTAGCGAGTTGACATTGAAATCATAACCACACACCCAAACAAAAAGTAAATAATTTCGAAAGTTACGTCTCGCTACTCGTCTCACGTCATGTCCTGAAAGTGTCAAGAACGAAACACCTATAGTTCAGCATCTTGGCTAAAACGATCCATATTGTAAAATGGCAGACATTCAACTAACGATATGACGCTTTGGTTGACAGCTATGTCAAACGGTTGTCAGCGCAGGGCTGTATACTTTGGGAAGCCCGAAATGGAAAACCCTGTATAACGACCTTCTAGATAATTATCAGATAATAGAGGCTCTGGAATATAAAGTTTGCATATTTCTAAAATTCTTTGTCTATGTATTCTTGGTAAACTAAGAACTAACGCCTTTTTTAGATGGGACATAAAAAATGATATAAAATGATTTCTAGGAACTTCCTTTTCTTTTTTTTGTTTTCTTGTCGATATTGTTCATCATAAAAAAACCGAAACTGTAAAAAATAACTAGAAGCCACCGATTAGTTTATAGTTGACTGTTTACAATTTGTCCACAAGTGCAATTCTTTCACAAGTGTGTATATGTGTGATTATTGTGTTTGGCGTATATTTATATGAAAGTCAAACATTTGTATTTTGGTTTTGTACGTATGAATCTAGTTAATATGTATATAGTTAATATATGAATCCGTTCAATCCGGTGACAAAAAGGAGACTAAAATCGAATGAGAATAGTCCGGTAATGATCTCATGCATTATATTCATCAAAAATTCACGTCACTAACATTAATTTATACATTTCATTCAACAATATTGTAGAATATGAAAAAGTCACTTGTCCAAAAAAGTTACTCCTATACTCGCGTCGGTGTCTCAGACCGAAAGTGCTAAAAAAGTGACACACGTCCCCTTTGTACCAACAAATGCGATACACTAAACGATAACGGACGACGAATAACGAAGTTAGAGAGAATCGCAAAGTCGTAGTGTTTATATTTTCTGAGAAATGAACGGATTATTGATTTCTCGGTCTCTCAGACCTATGCGCGAGTATAGGAGTGTTAATTTCACCTTTTTTAAGATAAAAACCCTATATTTCATGTTCCAGCTAGTTGACAATTATGAAACATGTTATTCATTTAATTTGATTCTTCGAAACTAGGTTGAATCAGGCTCATTGATTCGAACTACATACAATGCATCGGCTGGAAACTGCAACCCTCCAATCGAACCATCGGAATATAAGGGTAATAAAGACACTTTCTCCGATTGTGCGGCAGAGCGCAATAAAGCTTGATTGAAAGCAAAATTAGTTTTCTTTTATTTGGATGCTGTTCATCGACGCTGTTTCGTCCTGCAGCGCTGTGCAGCAGATGCCACTCTTCGACCCAACCCCAATCACAGGTTTGGCAGCAAGGTGGTTTGCACAGAAAGCAGAACGTGCCCTTCATTTATACTCTGGTTCACCTTCGCCCAATGGCTTCGTCCTCCTGTCGAACCGAATCCTACGACGAGACCGATGGAAGAAATAGAAACCCAGAGAGACAGGGAGCAGTTAACGAAATTGAATTGGAATGGAAGAAATTACCCGGCGCAGAACAACTGCCAGTTTCCTTGAGCTTCACGGTAGATTAATTTTTTCAACCGTCGGAAATAGCATCGTTGGGAGGTCAGAGATAAGAAGGAGCTCCCGATTAGTGGCACCTGTTCACCGATGGGCAGAAAGCGATTTTCTTCCCCCCGCAGCTGCTGTTTTCGGAAATCGATACAGTTCGGGAAACAATCGCAGCCGAGGCCACGTTTAAAAATCAATAAATCCTTCTTTTGTTGCAATTTTTCACTTGTCTTCACTCCCCGCCGAAGAATGTGCTTCCGCTCAATTTAATACTGATAAACTCTCCTATAAATCATCGTCTTATTTTCCAGCTCCGTTGCTGACTTGAATGAACTGCTGCACCTTCACCAGAAGCCCGAAGAGGAGAAAATTGATTTCTTTTCTTGTTTCTGAACGTTTGGTGGGTCACATCAATGCATTGCGATGAGAAGGATGGGATGTGTCCTCAGCGTGGCAACAAACACTATCCGGTAAACCTCAGACAACCGGAGTTCCATAAAGTAGCGAAAGATGATTTATGGTAAAATGTGTAATTCTTTTTCTCTAGTTTACATCCTTCCTCGGTTTGATGTATGAAAGATTCTAATTGAAAACTTTAAAGGACGATTTTCCTTGTGTACGGGTGAGGGTGCCAATGGAGACCATTTGATAGTGTACTTTTTCACATTTCATTTTACTGCCAGGAGTGTTTCAAGTGTGGTTAAAATTTATCCTTTACGAATTATTCTAACTATTTTGAGCCTGATCATAGAATACATAAAACAAATAAATTTCGGCAGAACTGTTGCATATGCCACATTTTGGCTTGATACATTTTTACGGGTGTTCATGGGTTTTCGGAGGATCTTCTGAATCATCTAAGCAATTCGACGCTAAATTAACCGGCTGCTGCCCCAACCCTTTCCGATTTTTTCAAATTTTGTACATGAAATGGCCACTTAAACCCACCATAGATCCAGCTTCACCCAGTTGAAAAAAATTAAACCAGTTTAAATCCATTTCATGGCACTGAGGTGGATTTATACTTTTGATTCCACATCCTACTGACTTGCTTGAGGACACAGAACGCTTTCATCTTGGCAGCCATCAACATTAGATACCAGACCACCGGTGAAAAAGTTCCAAAGAAGAAGGAAGAAGGAAAAAATTACCCGTTGATATGAATAAATAAATGAAATGATGGTATCGAGTGTACAGAGGACGAAAAAGTATGTGAAGTTCAAAACGAATATTTTTCAAGCATCGGAATACAACTATCTCATGAAATTCCTTAGCGAAATAATGATAATCTTTTGATTTACTCCCAAACTCCATTTTTTATTTCCGGCAAATCAAGCTGAGGTGCTTACGATCATACAAGATATGAACAGCAAAAAAGTTGCGGATCAGCTAATAGTCCAGTGAATGTCACAAAAACAGGAAGTGGGTTATATCTATGGTATAACCGCAAGGGTGACGTAGGACTATCGTTGATTTAGAGATCATTTGTATGAAGTTGCATCTGAATTCATTCTGAATGAATGAATATTTGGAGAACTTCGAAAACGAGAGCGTTACGTTGGAGGCACAAGGTTTTATGCATCCAATATTGGATACGGAAATATCCTACTGATGGGGAAGAATAATCTTCAGAAGCTATCCTGTTGATTGCGATTGATTGAAAAATCACAAAACCTAATGTATTTGGTCACAGTGTTACATGGATAGAAAACATTAAAATAAACTCTTTCACATGAATGTAATTGTAAATTCCCAGAGGAACTGGCAGATTATTTTCAGTAACGATTAGATATTTCCACATTTTCCTCGATACTGGAAGCCCACCAGTGGTTAATACCAACTCGATAACCACCTGTTAATAGCACTTGATTGAAACATATTTGGTCACAGTGTTACATGGATAGAAAACATTCAATTAAACTCTTTCACATGAATATATTTTGAAAATTCCCAGAGGAACTGGCAGATTATTTTCCAGCAATGATTGGATCTTTCCGGAACTTTCTCGATGCTGAATGGCATCCTAACGGAAAGAGTTCTGCGCGTGTATGTGTCGATCCTTCGCCGTCCAACTCCTCCAGCACGTTAGGCAACGATGTTGTCTTGTCGATGTCCTCACGAAAAATGAATGTGTCTCACCACCAGAATATCGCTTAAGTATGCTTTTTGTGGGTGATTGAATCGAGTGAAGGTGTGGTTTACGATGGCAATTTGGAAGAGAAACTAGAGGGGAATGAACTCTCTGAGCTCGGAACTTTCGGCGACTGAGCAATAATCGATTGCGGGCGCATACAATATTGGATACGAAAATATCCTACTGATGGGGAAGAATAATCTTCTGAAGCTATCCTGATAATTGCGATTGATTGAAAAACCACAAAACCAAATGTATTTGATCAGAGTGTTACATGGAAAGAAAACATTCAAATAAACTCTTTAACATGAATATATTTTGAAAATTCCCAAAGGAACTGGCAGATTATTTTCAGTAACGATTAGATATTTCCACATTTTCCTCGATACTGGAAGCCCACCAGTGGTTAATGCCAACTCGATAACCACCTGTTAATAGCCGCGCGTGTATGTGTGTGTAGCGATGTCTTCCCAGGGAACCGTTTGTGGCATCACTCTCCTCCTGATAGATTCCCTTCTGGCCTAGGGTGCACAAACAGGCTCTTGGTGACACCGTTCATCCGCGCTTTCATGATAAATAAAGAGCTTCACCGCAACAGCGACAACATGCTCCAATCGCTGTTCAATTAGAACTGAGTGGATTTCCGAGCGCCACTCGCTTATATACCGATTGGTGATTTCAATAGCCTGTTTTGAAAGCAATTTTAAGACTATTGAAACAAGTTTTTGGATCAAAAAGTAACAAGTATATAACGCGTAGACATTTTATCTTTCGAATGAAGTGTTTATCATACCATTTCGTTCAGTTGTTTAGGAGCTATTAACACTCAAAATCTCGGTCTCCGGCGTAACGCTTTCGTTTTCGAAACTTTGATTTTACACCCCGGTATAGAAATGAAAGACGTAGTCCTACGTCAAAACGAACGCAGTTGCCTTTTCTCTCATACTGCCGTTAACAGCGGGGCTGTCGCTTTGGCGTGTTTAACTTTTGTCGAAGGTGTAGCGGCGCACCCCTCGTGCGATTGAAGAGAGTTTGGTAGACAGGCAATGGGAGAGAAAGTCTGACGAGTGGCTCTGAACAATGAGAGATAAAAGCGAAAAGGGGGATCATTCGCTTATCGCCATTGCAGCTGCAAGCACGGGAAAGGAACAAATACAAAAGAAAAATGTGAAAATAAAAATGTATTTAAATCAAAATATAGTTTATTTGTGAGCCCATCGTTATCCGAAACCATTACAGAGTGGTACGACAAAACAGGATCCATACATCATTGCTCTTCATATTGTTGTCCGCTCACCTCGTACCTCAATATCTTATGGCGTCCTGTGGAATTGTTAATTTGTTTTTCTTTTAATAAAAAATAATTGATGCCCAACCCTAGGATTCACAAAATATAGTTTCTTAGAGATGGGGATGAGTGAAGGGCAAAAAAAAAGAAAAAGAAATACGGATTAATGAACAATCTGTGTTCATGATTCATTCTGTGCTGTCTGAGCTTCCCTTAAAGTTCGAGTCATGAGAATTCATTCACATTTATTCAATGCCATTGAATTGTCAGGAATGTTGTGACTGTTCATTTTCAATATCCCGATAAGTGTGCGATTTTCTCATTGAGGCAGTGCCTTGCTTATTCAGTTATTTTTAAAGTTATTCCGAAATGGCCATTCAGCCATTTTTTGCGGCGGCCAAATTGAATTTTTCAAGATCATGGAATACGCAGTTTTGTAATGACAGTAGAATTAAATGTATGTTCCAAATTTCAGATCAATACTTCAACAGGAACGGGGTCACTTTTCTATTAATGTGGGACAAACCAACAAACATTCGAACATACATAGAAACAGGTCAAGCTGAATGAAGCCATTCAAAAGGTAATTAGTTGTTTGGGGACTGCGGCCATCTAGAAATTGGATTTTTCATTATCTGCTATGTTCTACTAGTCGAGAACTCCCTTTTGATACATTTTTGAGCTTTTTCATAAATAACTGTGTTCTACTAGTCAAGCCTTTTCATTTGATACCCATATTGATGGGATTTTGAGAAAACCGGTAATCCGCCATTTTGTAGTGGCCGCTATCTTAGATTTGCATTTTTCATAAATAATTGCATTCTACTAGTCAAGCCTTTTCATTTGATACTCATATTGATGGGGTTGTGAAAAAAATATATATGGCGCCATCTTGCGGTGGCGGCCATTTTGGATTTTCATTTTTCATAAATAACTGTGTTCTACTAGTCATGCCCTTTCGTTTGATACCCATATTTATGGGGTTTCAAAAAATATATATATGGCGCCATCTTACGGTGGCGACCATTTTGAATTTTAATTTTTCATAAATAACTGTGTTCTACTAGCCAAGCCCTTTCATTTGATACCCATACTGGTAGGGTTATGAGAAAATATGAAATCCGCCATTTTGTAGTGGCCGCCATCTTGGATTTGCATTTTTATAAATAACTGCGTTCTACTAGTCAAGCTCTTTCATTTAATTCCCATACTGATGGAGTTCTGAGAAAATATGCAATCCGCCTTTTTGCAGTGGCGGCCATTTTGGATTTTCATTTTTCATAAATAACTGTGTTCTACTAGTCAAGCCCTTTCATTTGATATTTGATATTGGTAGGGTTCTGAGAAAATATGAAATCCGCCATTTTGTAGTGGCTGCCATCTTGGATTTGAATTTTTCATAAATAACTGTGTTCTACAAGTCAAGCCCTTTCGTTTGATACCCATATTGATGGGGTTCTGAGAAAATATGTAATCCGCCATTTTGTAGTGGCCGCCATCTTGGATTTGCATTATTCATAAATGACTGCATTCTACTAGTCAAGCCCTTATTACCTATTCAATATAGAATTATTATACAAATTACTCAAAATTTCCGAAAATCAAAAATAAAATTCTCAGGAGAATCGAGTATAAAATCCCGGATAATCGAGTCCGACCTGTATTAATATCAATGAATAACAAAACTATGGATATTTCTTTTTGCTCATATTCCGTGAACACAGAGCAGAACGAAAGAGAGTAAAGGAAACGGAGTGAATCAACCGTGAGTGACTTGCTGTGATTATGAGGTTTGGCGTTGGTTCGTTTTCGGTATCCCGAATGCAATGGTGTCATGATCGAATGTGGTCTGAAATTCATCTGAAAAGATTGATGTGAAAAAGATATTTCCAAGCACTGACCAACAGTGCGACAGTGTTCGGAAGACTGTCGTCTTCTTTTTGAGAATTGTTTAATGCCTGGACCACTTCGATAGCTCCGAATTTGAATATCAGGCACTCAGCACTGCGGGGAATTCTTCTCCCCTAAAACACTTTCGTTGCATCAGGTAAAAAATACATCACACCAATAGCTCAGTGTCGGCGACAATTTACACCACAAACAAATAACGAGCAGTTTCCTCGTTTGAATAATAACATAAAGTGTTTTGATATAGACTACATATTTATTTCCGTCTAACAGATACATTCGCAATATGAAATTAATTTAAAATTTGGTTATGGAACTTTACTCCTCTCTCCTGTTATAATACACTAGCTGACCCGGCAAACGTTGTTCTGCCATATAAAGTCTGCTTCATTTAATATTGGAACACAAACAATTGCGTGTAGTTCAGTCATTTATTAACGAATTCATAATTTGTTTTTCATACAAATGTAGCATTTTCTTTACTCTTTCATAAAAAAAAATTAAAAAAATTATTCATTGCTGTTTCGAAGAAATTCTCGTACTTTTCCCGTAATACGGCACATTAGGCGGCGCACACCCTTTTCGTCCACCGTTTTGGCGATTTGATTCCACCAGTTCTTCATTTGAGTCATGTTCCTAACAAGTTTTCCCTTTGCCTTAAGCCTCCGCTTCGTGATTGCCCAGTATTTCTCTATCGGCCGGAACTGGGGGCAGTTTGGGGGGTTGAGGTCCTTCGGTATTACGCTGACCCCGTTCGTTGCGTACCATTCCATAACCGTTTTGCTGTAATGGCAGCTTGCGAGGTCCGGCCAAAACATTACTGTACGGTCGTGGGCACAAATAAACGGCAGAATCCGTTTCTGTAGGCACTCTTTTTTGTAGACTTCTGATGTCATTGTCTTGTCAGTGAGAAAGACTTTGGTTGTCAGACACGAACTTAAATTTTGCAGGTACATACCCCCGAGCCGTCGCCAAAAAAAAATTTTGACCTGGGATTTGCCCAAAGTCCGCCTTCACGTAGGTCTCATCGTCCATCAGAATACATCCGTCGAACTTGGTCAGCACTTGGTCGTACAGCTTTCGAGCACGGATTCTGGCCACATTGTTCTGCTTCAGCGTCCGATTTGGCTGTTTGCTGGCTCGGAATGACCTTATTCCTTCCCGGAGACGAATTCGTCGCACGTCGCACGTCGCAATAAGTTCCAGGCCGCTCACAGTACGGAGCGGCCTGGAACTTATTGGCCAAATCGCGGTCTGAAAGATTGGGATTCCTCTTGACGGCCTTGATGACTTTCCCACGCAGTTTCCGGTCGACCGTTCCACTCCGACGCTTCGAATGCGGCTTCCGAGCCGTCGTCAATGTTACCTTGTACTGCTTGATAACACGCCATACGGTATTTCTGGGCATTTTAAGCTGTTTAGCTAGCTTAGATGCCGATAACAATGGATTTTCAAGAAAACTGTGCACAATTTTATCTCTCCGTTCGGCTTCCATGGCGGTTGTTTACAAAATGCTATCGTTTGGTGTTATGACATAAATACATGGTGAAAGGTAATGAATTTCCCGACACGTGGGTGAAAAAAGTTTCCAAATCCGTCCACTAGGAGCGCCACAATGAGCAAAAGAATTTGTTCCAATATTAAATGAAGCAGACTTTAATTTATTTCTGGAGAATATTTTGGTTAGCAAAAAATAACGAATAGATTTGAAATTTGTATGTAATCGTTCAGATCTGTAAAATTGATGATTTTCAGTTCGAAACACACATATGCGTAACTCTTATTTCCGAATTTTCCCTTTTTATTTTAAATATCATTTTTTATATATAAAGAAATGCATAGTCATTTTTTTCTAATCGTCTTAAATATTTTCCAAAGTAGTCTATTGTTCTAATTTGATATTTTACACGTACGTGGAAAAATCCTTCTTTTATATATAAATATATTCATAGTCAATTTTTTCGAATTTTTCTAATCATCCCAAATATTTTCCAAAGTAATCTATCATTGTATTTTGGGTGAAGATAAATTCGCAAAATATATGGATGGCGTGGATCTGATCAGCCGTTCTCCCGTGATGATATTTTACACATACGTGGGAAAATCCTTCTTTTATATATAAAGACTAGCTCACCCGGCAAACTTCGTCCCGCCAAAAAATTGTTTTTTGTTATCAATACCTTCAAACATTCACGTTTTCTTACTAAGCGCAAATTCATGAGTCCAATCGCTGAACTGTTCTTTGATTGATCTTCTGATCGACTCCGTTGAATTTACCTTTTACTAAAAAAATCTTAGTACTTTTACCAGAACTCATCAATATAACATCAGATTATTTTCAGACACAATTCTCGTTCAAGATTTTGGAACTAAGTTTTTACGTAAGGAGCGCGGATCCAAAATTTAAAACGCGTTTTTCTTAAAACTAAGTATTGCAAACTGGTAAAAGTTCTACCTTCGGAACGGTCCATCCGATTTTGATGAAATAGGTTTTCCCAGATTCTCCACTAAATTTCCTGTCATCGTGTGTAGGATTTTTATGATATTTTGGAAAATACAATTTTGGTGAATATATTTGTTTCGATTTTTGAGGCAAAAACGCAATTATTTTACAAAAAATGTCACCATTTCGTCAAAAATCAATATTTTGAAAAAATCCTACGTGGAATAACAGGAAATATATCGAAGATTAGGAAAAAAAATCATCGCTTGAAATCCATCCACTAGAAAAACTTGTAGAACTCCCACCAGTTTGAAAGGTTTTGGTTGCAACGGTTTAACAAACCGGTTGCGGCTATTCAGGGGACAGTCCAATTGACACCAATGTATTTTTTGTTTGTTAAGTAATAAAACTATAATAAAATAAAACTGTGATATCAGATTAATCATAATAATTTATTTTCTCGTTAGAAAACATCGCGAAAATCACATACTTTTCATGATGTTCATAGTGTACTACCCCCTAAAGGACTTTGGGCCCTCTGCTATGATTCTCAATAGTTTTAAGTTATTTTCAGGACATGTTCGTATAGAGATCCGTCATTTGCCGGCGTTTTTTTGATGTAGAACTACGTCTTACATTAAGGATGCCAAATCAGAAAACAGGTCACGTTTTTATGAAATAAAGTTAACGTTAATAACTATTTTTGCCGCGAACGGATTTTGGCGATTTACATACTAAACGAATCGGAAGTTCCCTAAGATTTGTTTAATATGCTATACATTAGAATCCCCTGGTTTGTAAATGGTTAAAATTCATGAAACTTTAGGCGTTTCCATTTTTCCATACATTTGTTCTGTCCATTTGTGTGCTTTCCCGACCAGAGCTGTCAATGACGAGCAACTTATCGACGAGCAACGAAGGGGAAATCGTAAGGTGTAAAGTCTCCGTGAACAAAGGAAAAGTAGAAGAATGAAGGGGAATACTTGCCTAGAGTATAAACAGTGGATCTCGCTGAGGCAAACTTTCATTCGGCATCGGACTGTTGAGCAATCCAGTTCACTTTGCTTTCGCTGCGCTTCTACCATACGAGGGCGGTCCGATAATTACTTAGCCTACAAAAAACAATTTTTTTTGAAAAATGGTCATTTATTTCTCAACGTTGTCTCCTTTTAGCTCGATACACTTGACCTCGAGGCTCCAACTTCTTTAATCCATCTGGAAAATACGTTTTCTCGAAGTCTGCAAAGTAGGCCTCCTTAGCGGCGATACCTCCTCATCCGACTCGAATTTCTGCCCGGCAAGTGACTTTTACATGTTTGGAAACAAAAAAAGTCACACGGGGTCAAATCTTGAGAATACGGTGGCCGTGGCGACGGCGGAATTTTCAAAAACAAATCTACGAGTCCGATTCGGCTGAAATTTTGACAGTAGCCGTTTACGAGAATGTACTACACGATAAGTAATCCATCGGGTGATATGGACGCTTATCGGACCGACCTCGTGCGTGGAAAAAGGTCACTTTGCGCAGTATACATTCTTCCCGACCGCAGTCGTAACGTGAAAGTTTATAATCCTCATTTGGTTTCCGTGCGAGAGTGGTGTGACCATGTGTCCTCTGATAACACAGTTTCAATATGTGGTCAGCCTCATATTGCGTGGAACCGCATGCCGATTCAGTTATTGACCTGATTCCCTCTTTGACATCCGTTGCGAGTGCTGCTCTATTGGATGGAGTCACCTTTCTCGATTTCCAACAGCGCAACTTTATTCACAATTTTCGTGGCCGCAAATTGAATCTGGTATTCTGCGCTCCCAACAATAACGTAGCTATCTACGAATCCGTATCGCCACTGTTAGCGGTAAATCTATCCTCCATTAGTACTGTCGTTATCGAAAGGATCGAAACGAAGCTGAACAACCGTTAAATTACTCTAAAATTGTTTTCGCTGCATTCAATAAGTTTCTGTGTAGCTACAATTGGAGTTTCCTCGGTCAGGACATTAATGACATGGCGAGGCGGGTTTAAGAAATTATATGTAGCTGGCTCATAAAAAATACTCCACGAAAAAACCTCCGATGTCTTCATCTTGAAGCACTCCATTCCTTCACATCCTACTGCGCGACAAAAATTCTTGCCAACGCAAATTGCGTCGTCTGTGATCTGCTGAAACTAAACACAAGCTTCAACTCGCTAGCAATGCATGACGCAACCTGAGCGCCACTCTCTACAAATCATACGTGCTTCGTGTCCAGACAAACTTGCGTAAAAATCCAAGAAGTTTCTGGAGTTTTATCAACTTCAAGCGAAAAACTGCAGATATCCCGTCTAAGGTATTCTCGGGATTGGGAGTCATCCTCTGATCCTGAGACGTGTGGTTTGTTTTCAAAACACTGTACTTCAGTGTTTGTAGCTGATGCTGCCACCCCTTCTGAAGCCGAGAGCGCTGCAACTAACGTTCCGGGGACTTTAATAGACTTCGCTTTTACTCCACCGACGATTGAAAAAGCGTAAAAAATTGAAACGTTCAACAGTTCCTAGTCCTGGCCGCTCTGCTACAGCTTTGATTTCACCACTCTACCGTATCTACATCGATTCGCCGGATAAAGGAATTCTTCCTGACGTGTGAAAGCACTCCTTTATGTTTCCCGTCATCGAAAAAGGAGATAAGTGTATCTTGACTCTCGTTCCACTCTCGAGTGGCATGAGCAGCTTATCTGCTGCATCTAAGCTATTTGAGCTAATCGTAAATGATGGTGTCTTCTTCGAAGTTAAGAACTATATCTCTCCAGTCCGACATGGCTTTATGCCAGGACAGTCGGTTAGTATCAATATAACTGCTTGCTTGACCAGTTCGTATGTTGGTGCCGTCTGAACAAACATACCATCAGTATCACTAAGTGTGTGGTCATGAGTTTCTGTCGAAAAAGACAGCCAATTATATTCGACTACACGATCGATGATTTCATTTTGGAGAAAGTCAGTCAAATCAACGATTTGGGCGCAGTTCTCGATCCTAAATTCACCTAGACGCACACCGTTCTGCGCTGATTACTAAAGCCAACCTTCAGCTTGGGTTTATTTCAAGAATTTCTAAAAAAAATAAAATTTTCCAAATTTTCCCTTTTTATTCGAAAATTTCGATTTTCATACGAACATAATATATGCGTTTGTAAGATTCTTATGATGTAAAATAAAAGCGTTCGTTCTCATGATCCAATACAATGCTTTCGATCCATTCCAAATAGGGATACACTCTTGTCCCCACCAAATCTTCACCGCAGCCGCTGCTGAGCGTCGAAACCACTCCATATAAGTAAGGCAGATAGTCATGGTAAGACAGGTTCATGACCGGACCTCCGTAATCCATCTGGAAAGAAAATTTTGGTGACTACAATTTTGTTTTGTTCAACCACACCGGGTATCTTACTTCGCATATGTTTGGAATTAAATTTATTTGGTTATGTCCGCAAAGGAGGTTATTTTCGTTATGTTCTGGATTGGCGCATTTTCCATTTTCAATAATGCTCGATTCAATGACGTAACGTTGGTGATTGTTCTTAGTATAGGAACTCAAATCAGAGAAAGCGTTGCTGTATGCGGAGAAATGCATCATACCAAACTGGTCTCGCACTTCCTGCTCTCGCCAAAGACATACCGGTAGCAATGCCCCCGAACTCGGTTCTAAATATTTCGTTAGTTTGAGTAGCGCGATGTCATTCTCCGAATCTTCGGGGTCATACCTGGGGTGAACGTAAACACTTTCGACAAGGACTATTTCATCAGTTCCCTGAACGATTATATAAAGCGGCGAGCCTTGTTTCGTTCTGGCACAAAATGCCGATGTTAAAACAAAACGATAGTCTATCAATGTGGCTCCACAGCGGAATTTGTTCCGGTCTTCTATATCCCAGAGAAGACCAACTCGGTGTTGGGGCGGATCAAGCGGGTATGTTATACCGATTTGTTGTTTTCTTCTGAAGTAACAGTTTGATGTTCGGGCACAGGCTGTAAGATGAATTGAATTAACAGATAGCTTGTATACAGAATTGGATATTAATTACTCATATAATCAATTGGTCGTTGAATCTCTTGTTCAATCCATTCTTTGTATGAAGATACTCTTGTATAAACCCCGGTTGATCCCTCAACGCAAGGTGTTCCAAAAGAAACAATGCCGACCACCAATGGAACCAACGCCTTGTTGACATCAATTCGATCGACTTGAATCGGTCCTCCTGAATCACCCTGAGTTCATTTCCATTCCCAATTAGTTAGACGTTGTATTATTTCTATCACTACAGTTATACCTCACATGTGTCCATGGTTGCACTGTTCGCACAGAACTGTTCCTTGACCAAACCATAAGGTAGTGTTCGGTTACTAATTGGTAGTTGTATCGAACATTCAATGGTGTCTGTTTCATTTAGTCGCACCTTTTGCAGGGTGGGACTGGGACTTTCAGCAAAACCGGTAACTCCAAAGCCGATTGCAGTCAACTCTTGCCGAGGGACATCACTCTCCAACCATAAACAGGCCGGGCAAATGCCGTCGTTAAATTTAGCCTCCGATTCCAGTTCAATCAGGGCAATATCGTAGTACTTTCTGGTAAATCGATATTCTGGATGTCTTTTCAATGATTTGATCTTGATTTGTTGTGCATATTGATCGTCCTCTGGACTCCCCAAATTGGTGTCACCTAACCGGACCGTATCTGGGGCATTGCTGAAACAAAACGAAACAATAATTGCGTTTTCGGACGATTTGGACCGTATTATTTGTTTCATTACTTGTTCTCGTCATAGGCACAATGAGCCGCGGTAAGAATGAATGTGGGACCGATGAGCGTTCCGCCACACTTATACTTTATTTCGTCATCTTTTGTCCATCCGATAGCTGCCTAAAATTTTGCACTTTACTCATATATATTTTTTAATTTAAAACACTGCCAAACATTTACCATATGCTGGAATTCGCCTATTTTAGCCCGTTCCCCACCGTATGCAGATTCCTCATCATATCTCTGACGATCGCTGTAGAAACGATCTGGGCAATCTATGTGAGAAAAAAATCACGAATTTTCACATGAACTGCGCGGAAGCAGGTGTACCTTTTTCCACTTACCTGTCATCGTTTTGCGCTGGAAGTAGTCATCCGGTGGTTGGTCGGTGAAAAATTCGGCTGTAGCAAATCGCACGCACGAATCACAAACGCTTCCGACGACTACCAGGTAAACAAGCAGTTGGAAATCCATGATCTATTTCAACGACATCCCCGATCTGTTGAGCTTCGTTGAGCAGCTGAATCTGTTATGCTGATACTGAACACTTTCAGCTGCATCATATTGGGTGTTTCCCCGCGAGCGAACTTATGACGAAAGCAAACACTGATTTTACCGTAATCTTCGCTCGTCGAACAGATTTACTGATTAAGTTCAAGAACATCTCATGGAATAGATGTTTATGTTTACGTCGGGAATTGAACATTCGCTATGAACTCTAGGGAAGATTGGAACACTCGGTAAATTGATAAAATTGACCTACTTCAATACACAGAAATATGTAAGTGAGGGGGTGATAATATCGATCATTTCAGAGTTATTATTTTGACGTAGGATTACGTCTTTGATTTCTATATAGGAAGGTCACTCCAAGATAAATGTAACGTCTATTAAGAGTTTTCAAATGCATTCTACGCAGAATTGTTCTTACGATATATGTTATAATATATACCATTAGACGGCTCATTTATCCAGCATTTTTTCGCTTGAGAAATCAACAGTGGAAATAATAGAACAAGTGAGCAATTAAACAAATAAAATTGGTATGTTTTGCGAGCCGATGCGGATGTAAATCATGTATCATGCATTCTTTCTTTCAACTTCGTCCCTATGAATGTTGTATGCAACACAAAATTGTGTGCAATCATTCGTTCTATCAAACAAATGAGTAAGACCTTTTTCGAATGTGAACATGTTGATGTTATCAGATGCAAGACTTCTTGCATCACCCAAATTTCATGCAAGATTTCATCAAAGCAACGAGGAAAGTATGACCCATACAGTGATCATTCATTAACTGGGCCGGAAAATCAATAAAATTATCGAATTTTACTCGCTAACTGGACTGCAAAACAGTAAAAGCAATTCTTCAAATTGAAGATGACATCTGTTATTGATGCATAACTGCTTTGCAGCCCAGTTAACGTACGCCCTGTTATAGAGAAATCCAGTTGAAGATAGTCCAGTTAGTGAATGACTTCTGTATATGACGGGGTGCGAACATCTTAAGCGAATGTCTTCCGGCCAATTGTACAGCGAAAAATGATATCAATACTAGAAGGATGGCAGCGATTATCATGCGAGGACTTATTGAGATCGGCATTACATCGCATCACAAAAATGAAACGAAATGAAATATTAAAAATCTTCATGACTCATATTCATAACTTTCAATGACTCAATTCCTTCTATGATAGATTGAGCAGTAGAACCAATACGACCTAATTGTGATAGTCTGCAAACGAACATTATTTCGCCGAAAAAGCTTCTGCTCCAGATGCTCATTAAGGGTGCCAAATCGGAAAACAGGTCACGTTTTTTATGAAATAAAGTTAACGTTATTAACATTTTTGCTGTGAACGGATTTTAACGATTTGCATACCAATTGAATCGGAAATTTTCTAAGATTTGTGTGATATGCTATACATTACAATGCCATAGTCTGTATATGATTTAAATTGATGAAAATTGAAAGCATTCCCATTTCCCCATACATTTGTTCTGTACATTTATGTGTTTTCCCGAACAGACCTGTCAATCACGGGAAACTAATGCAGCCGCTAGAATAGAAAAAACGAAGGGGGATAGCGAAAACAGAATATTTGTCAAATTCAACTGTCGGTGCGCTAGATAAATAAGCGGGCAACGATAATAATGAATCCGGGTTCGATTCAGGACTACTTTTCTGTTGAATCCGAATTAAATCAACCGACTGCTGATTAGAAAACTTATAAAAATAAGTTTTCGGTCAATTATACAGTGTTGGAAATGATAATAAAAATGAAATTTAACCGAACGTACTTGCTTTATGTACTATATTTGATCGCGATGAATAATTACAATTTTATTGGAGAATATGGAATATTCTGCTCAATCAATTGCGAAGAATTGCGAAGAACAATCGCCATAAACTATATCACATTTGACAACTCCGATTTTTCACGTAATTCGTTTTCATCGTTCTTTGCGCTTGGTAGTTATAAATCTGAAAGAAGAAGCAAGTTGTTAGTTTTTTTCTGAGAATGAGAATAATAATTGCGCAATGCGGAGAAGCCCCTGTTTATTCCAAAAAACAATATGTTAATTATGTTTTTTAGACACACGTGTTTTTTTCATTCTTAAAACGTTCACCGGACGGCGTAATAGTAAATTTGAAAGCGAGGATATTAGTAACGACGAAATAGTGCGAAGCGTTAGAAGAAAAGTTTCGAGTATAATCTCATCGAGTCCCGATATGGATATTGAGGAACTATACGCAAGTGAAGACCTGGACGATATGTTAGAAGAACTTACTAAAGACGACATAAAGATATTGATTTTTCAACAGTACATTTAAAAATGTGATTTTTCACAAATAAGTATGCTCTACTAGTCAAGCCATTTCGTTTGATAGCCATATTGATGAAATGAAAAAAATGTCTTATTTTGGGATGGCGGTCAATTTGGATTTACATTTTTTATAAATAACTGTGTTCTACTAGTCAAGACCTTTCATTTGATACCCATATTGATGGGCTTTTGATAAAATATGTAGTCCGTCATTTTGTTGCGGCCGCCATCTTGGATTTTCAAGATTTTAGTATACGCAGTTTTATAACGACAGCAAAGATAAAGGCGTGCTTCATATTTCCGATCAATTGGTCAACAGGAAGGAGGTTAAATTTCTGTTTATGTGGGACAACCCTGCAGATAAACATACAAACATATTTACAGTAGGTAATGCTAAATAAAACCGTTTAATAGTATAGCTTGAGCTTGGGTAGACTGTACAATTCGTAGTTACTCTCCGTGATTAACCTGAACCAACCAAATTTCACAAAGAACATACAGAATGACATGCTCTTCTTCGTTATCCCTGGATTGCTTCCCGACTTGGCGAAACAGCGTTTGCTGAGCTTGTTCAACAAGTTTCTGGAGCTGAATATTGTCCCACATGACTGGAGGCAAGTGAGAGTGATAGCCATACGAAAACCCAACAAGCCGGCTTGCGATCACAATTCGTATAGGCCGATTGCAATGTTATCCTGTATTCGTAAATTGTTAGAGAAAATGATTCTACTTCGTTTGGACAAGTGGGTTGAAGCGAACAATTTTCTGTCAAATACGCAGTTTGGCTTCCGCCGAGGTAAAGGGACGAACGATTGTCTCGCGCTGCTATCTTCTGAAATCCAAATCGCATTTGCTCGCAAAGAACAAATGGCTTCCATTTTCCTCGATATCAAAGGGGCATTTGATTCAGTTTCCATGGAAATTCTCTCAGAGAAACTTCATAATCGTGGATTTTCACCAATTCTGAATAATTTCCTGTACAATTTACTGTCAGAAAAGCACATGTTTTTCAATCATGGCAGCTTGAAATCTTCTCGATACAGTTTTATGGGCCTACCGCAAGGCTCCTGCCTAAGCCCCCTCTTGTACAGTTTTTACGTCAATGATATAGATGATTGTCTAACTAGAGATTGCACGTTGAGACAACTGGCAGACGATGGAGTTATTTCCATCACGGGTACTAATCCCGCCGTTCTGCAAAAATCCTTGCAAGATACCCTGAACAACCTGTTCACGTGGGCTCTCAAGCTGGGTATCGAATTCTCTACGGAGAAAACCGAAATGGTCGTTTTTTCTAGGAAGCACGAACCCGCCCAATTCCAGCTTCACCTATCCGGCAAAACGATCAGGCACTCGATGTTTTTCAAATACATTGGAATATATTTTGACTCTAAATATACCTGGGGAATACACATTGCGTATTTGAAACAGAAATGCCAGCAAAGAATCAATTTTCTCCAAACAATAACCGGAACATGGTGGGGTGCCCATCCAGGAGACCTCATTCAGTTATACAAAACAACGATATTATCAGTGTGAGAATATGGCAGTTTTTGCTTCCGATCAGCTGCCAGGATTCATATTCTCAAGCTGGAGAGGATACAATATCGTTGCTTGCGTATAGCCATGGGGTGTTTGCATTCGACACATACGAAGAGTCTCAAAGTTTTGGCAGGAGTACCCCCGCTTACTCTTCGGTTCACAGAATTATCCTACAGATTTCTCATCCGTTGCAAGATCATGAATCCATTGGTGATTGATAACTTCGAAAATCTACTCATGCTGACTCCTCAGTCAAGTTTTATGTCTTCATACCATGAGTACCTTACCCACGACGCGCACCCTTCACCAGGCATCTCCAACCAAGTTTGCTTCCCATACTTCTGCAATTCCTCTGTTATTCTTGATCTGTCCATGCGACAAAAAATCCATGGAATCCCAGATCATCTACGCTCAGATTCTATTCCGCCGATATTTTCGGCAGAATATGGGGGTAAAGTTAGATCTGATAAAATGTTCTTTACTGACGGTTCATTCATAAACGGGTCCACTGGCTTCGGCATCTTCAATGAAAATTCCAGTGCCTCTTTCAAACTCAAAGATCCTTGTTCCGTGTATGTCGCTGAACTGGGTGCGATATACTATGCTCTAGGGATCATTGAAACACTGCCCATCGACCATTATTTTATTTTTTCAGACAGTCTCAGCTCAATAGAGGCAATCCGCTCAATGAAAGTTGATAAACGCTCATCTTATTTCCTAACAAGAATAAGACAACTATTGAGTGTTTTGGTCGAAAAATTATTCAAGATTACCTTAGCATGGGTTCCCTCTCATTGCTCGATTCCGGGGAATGAGAAGGCGGACTCGCTAGCTAAGGTGGGTGCTTCAGAAGGCACACTTTTTGAAAGGCAAATTGCTTATAACGAATTTTTTCACATTCCTCGTCAGCACACGCTCGTAAGTTAGCAGCGCATGTGGAGTGAAGATGAGTTCGGTCGTTGGTTACACACGATTATCCCTAAGGTCTCGACGAGTGCATGGTTCAAGGGATTGAATGTAGGTCGTGATTTCATTCGCGTGATATCTCGGCTCATGTCCAATCACTACAACCTAAACGCGCATCTCTATCGCATTGGGCTCGCAGCAAACAATCTTTGTGATTGTGGCGATGGCTACCACGACATCGAGCATATTGTCTGGTCGTGTATCCGGTTCCATGCTGCTCGCTCTCAGCTCTCTAGAGCACTGAGAGCACAAGGCATACAATCGGATATCCCCGTCCGGGATATCTTAGGTAGCCGTGATCCTGATCTTCTGCTTCATCTATACCTGTTCCTCAGAAACGCCGATGTCAACGTTTAATGATGTTTCCTTCGTTGTGTCCCCGTTTCATATCCCTCCTATCCGATCGATAAACTTTTACTTAGTCGCGACAATACATACACACACTCTTTACAGACACACGGGCCAAAGGTTGTGCAGTCCACTGAACATTCAACAAGAGCCAAAGGTTGTACCGCTCATGACAACTCTACACGAACTGATGATTGCGCCGGCTAGTGACCATTCTATCCTGGATTTCTCGAGTCGAGAAAGATGCACCACGCTAGATATGGATTACAGACTAGGGGGCGTTGCTGATTAATGGTCAGCTGCATCCCAATAGGAAGTATCCCGTGTCGGGCACACGTACAGAGCATTGGAGACAACAACATCCCAATTACGAAAACACTTGTAATACTAACCTCGAGCCAACCGCGAGTAATCGGTTACATATTACTAACATAGATAATAAGAAATATTGTCAAAGTATTGGACTCCCGGCCCCGTGAGGCTAACGCCATATGAGCCTTGATAAAAATATATATTTTGGGAAAAAAAATACAGAATGACGCTTGGGACTAGCAAATCATTCTCGTTGTGTAATTTTCGATGATTCGAACTTTAAATGGTCAATAACGACGCCGGCCACGTCCTTACAGTCACCAGGGGAAGGGAAGGAATGTTAGTATGATCTTCGCCGCCCGAAGGCCAGAAGAGTCGCCTCTATAGCGTGGTTCCCTAGCGTTTATCATGGAATGGACAGTTGTTAGTGGGAATGGTTAAGAAAAATCAGGATTCACTGTGGTAAGTGATGTGATTATTTTAACGAACTTTACTCGTCGAAACAAATTCCGAAAATGTCTTCTATAGGTATCCTGAGAAGGAAAACCTGTTGAATTGATTGGACCGACTAAATATTCATAAATACAGGTTCTTTTTTCAGTCGCCAATCCAATCACGACAGCTGACAGTTACATGTCGGAAACCTGAGAAGGTAACCGAGAGAACTCTTCTAAACAAAAAAGTAACTGAGAACTCCTATAAAATCCTATAAAAATATCGACCCGATGGTATATTCAATCACACATCACGGGTTCGTTTCATAGAACTCCAATCGAGACGGCGGAATGAAAGAATGAAAGAGTGAAAGAATAAAAAGTGGAAGAATGAATGAATGAAAAAAATGGAACAATGAAAGAATGAAAAAGTAAACGAATGAAACAAATTTATAATTAAACATTTAAAGTAGTAAAAACCTAAAGAACTGAAGAATTAATAAAAAAATATATATACATTTTAAAGAATTTAAGAATTGAAAAATTAGAATTTTAAAGATTCAAAGAGGATAGGAGTTAAGGTGTTAACAAATTGAATAATTCAAAAATTAAAAGTTAAACAAATCAAGAAATAATTTAAATAATGTATGTATGAAAAAAATAATCTGGCACCACAGCACACTCTGCCGCTCTATTTATACACTGTGAATTTAATTTTAAAAAAATGGGTGAAACTGAAGCACACATGTAAAAAAACTGATAAAACTGGATAATATTTAAGAAAACTGAAAGATTTAACACTCCTATACTCGCGCATTGGTCTGTCAGACCGAGAAATCAATAATTCGTTCATTCCTCAGAAAATATCAACACTACGACTTTGCGTTTCTCTCTAGCCTCGTTATTCGTCGTTCGTCATCGTTTAGCGTATCGCATTGGTTGGTACAAAGGGGACGTATGTCACTTTATTAACACTTTCGGTCTGACACACCGACGCGAGTATAGGAGTAACTTTTTTTTTTTTTTTTTTTTTTTTTATCTTCGCTTATTTTTCGTCGGCCTATTTCCGCCACTTTAGTGCCAATCACCGACATCAGGGAGGCGACTCCAGACTCAACAACTCATGAGCCGGGCCAACTTCTTTTACTTCCGCTCCGAAGGAAGACGTAACCAGAGATTTTTCGCCTCAGAAAATCCCAACGACGCCAGCTGGGATTGAACCCAGGCCGATCGGATTGTGAGGCTGTTACGCTAACCATACAACCACTGGCGCCGTCACAGTAACTTTTTTGGACAAGTGACTTTTTTCATATTCTAGAATATTGCTGAATGAAATGTTTAAACTAATGTTAGTGGCGTGGAATATTTATTAAATATAATGCATCAGATCATTGCCGGACTATTCTTATTTGATTTCACTCCCTTTTGTAACAGGATTGATCCATATATTAACTATTCGTCGAAATATTCGTCGCTAGACTCACGTTCAAAAGCAAAATATAAATGTTTGACTTTCGTATAGTTATTCGCTAAATATAAAAGGCATACATATACACACTTATGAAAGAATTTCACTTGTGGAAGAATTGTAAACAGTAAACTAAAAACTAATCGGTAGCTTATGGTAATTTTTAACAGTTACAGTTTCGGGGATATTTTTTTTATAATGTACAATATCTACAAGAAAACAAGAAAAAGAAAAGGAAGTTCCTAGAAATCCTTTTATATCATCTTTTTATGCCCAATCTAAAAAAAAAGCATTAATTCTTAGTTTACCAAGAAAACAGAGACAAAGAATATTAGAAATATGCAAATTTTATATTCCAGAACCTTTATCATCTGTTAATTACCTAGAAGGTCGTTATACATTCTTCTCTTCGATAAAAGATCCGAAAAACACGCAACAACTGCATGAAATGTAAAAAATATGTTCGTTTCGAGCATGCAGTTATGCTATGTTCTGATTCTTACTCCAATGAAACCTCAATCGATTAATACGTTTTTATGTTATTTTATAGCTCTTTATTGAATGAATTATATTCAGTTACTTATTTTTAATTGATAACAGTGAAAAATTCGAATTTCGTTATTTGTGTTGGAGTGTCAAAAATTACTCTATATTGATGAGGCTGAGTTAGATGACTATTAAAACATAATAAAGACAAAGAAAACATATGTTTTGGAGTTTTGTTCATTCCATCATACCCTCTTCTTCAAATAAATGCCATTAAAGCCTGAAAAATGCACGATGGCAACATTACAGAGAAGTTCAATTTTTGGTCTGTGACACCGTGCGCGAGTATACGTGTTACGATTTTGCACGCGAGTACAGGAGGGTTAAGGATTTAAATTTATGACTTGATTGAGGAAAAAGACTGCAAGAATTCCGTTCAAACTGGAACATTGGCAATGCTGGATGTGACATACTTTGAGACATAATATATGCGAGACAAAACTACCTTTAGTACCTCTCAAATTTTTTCAACTACAACATGAAGCCGTGCATTATCATGATGCAATACATTTTTTGGTTTTGGCGGATTTAACTATTTATCTCTCAGTCAATGAATAGTGGTTTTAGTTGAAAAAAGATGAAAGTTCTCCTGCAGCACCTCAATGTTATGCCAGAAGTATTTATTTTGTTTTGGAAAATCAATGTTTTTGTGTGCAATATTATTGATTAATTTTATTTCACGGAATCGAAGCATGCAAGTTGGATAACGAAACATACACATCCTCGATAGTATAGTGGTCAGTATCCCCGCCTGTCTGCGGGAGACCGCGGTTCAATTCCCCGTCGGGGAGAAACATATTTTTATAGCGAATTCGTTTTTAAAACTGAGTCAGTGCCAAACTGACTCTGTAATAAAAAAACGTTTTCAGTTTCACGAATGCGGTGTTTTGTTGGTGTGCGTTATATAGTCTGATTTGTTTATATTCGCGACGATAAATGTACAGTGTCGACGTCTAATGGCGATATTAATGCTTGGGAGGTAAATTATTCTCTATCAGATCAGCAGGGCCAAGTGCAGTGTGAAAATATAAAAGTTTGAATGAATGATTTCACTTCATATTGTTTTATTACTTAAAACATGTAGTTCTGACACTTACTTAACCATTTGTCGATGCATTTCCTGGTTTTTCCACAAATAATTACTATTATAATATAAAATCATCATTAGCCACAGTTTTCGTTCAATATGTTTCTGTGATATCGAAAAAAAAACTCTTATTTCATCACATGAAATAAATATTCGATACGTTAAAAATTTTCATTCATAATTTTGATTTTGAAAGCAGGTTTATTCCACCTGAATATCCATCATTATTTTCGCCTCCCAATGAAAGCACACGTAGCTTAATGCCGTCTGCTCGAATATACTTTCAAAATCAGAATCCGAATTGGATTACGATTCCAATAATACAAAAGCAAAAGCAGCAGGTTTTTCATCTTCATAGTTTTTATTTTTAGATTTTCCAAAATATACTCGGAACTTGACAGTTCGGTATAGTTGTATTGGTGAACCCGAGTGCCAACCCGTGAAACATCTCAGTGCGAAACTAACAGCTTTCGGGGCGAACCAGTGCGACACTGAGTGCGAAACTGACTGAATAAAAAAACGTTTTGACAGCAGTTAGTGCGGCACTGAGGTTGAAACTGAACAAAAACGAATTCGCTATTGGCGATCTAACGCAAAACGTAAACGATCGGTGAGACATCTGGATTTTGTTTTTGAACTAAGAAAATGATGCTAATGTAACCTAAAACTCAAAAACAAATCACGTATATTTTACTTCCGGGCTTTCCAAGGTAGTTCTCACATGCAGGAATCGTGCATTTTTCTACTTGTGTTTGATTGTGCTCTCGAATTTCCTTCTTTAATTCAACCATTGTCAACATTTTTATAGTTTTCACTACTGAATAAATAACATGTTATATAAAAAATTGCGCAGAATTAAATTTCTAACAAACTCATCGCAATCATATAATCTTTAATGATTATAACATTGTAATTTATGGAAAGAACTACAAACCTTCCATAAGCTCACATGGCAAAATTTAAAACCATCATCACTTTCACCGCAGCGCCGCCTAGGTGTAGATTTGTACGTTAGATCGCCAATTAGTCATCCCAGTCAATGAACCGATAAGTTCAAAGATTTACAACCAGATGGCGCAGCGAGTAAAATGAGGATGTTTTTTTTTGGTATGAAATTCGATCAAATTTTCTAGAAAAATCAGAATTTATCTTCAAATTTCCCGGTTTCATGTATTCTTTCCATGCTGAAAAGGTTAGAGAATCATCATTTTACAATGTGCTATGTACATTACGAGGAATGGCTTGTTATAAGTATTGTAACCTTATTTTTTTTCAACTAAGTAAACGATGAATAAGGTGTTTTGCGCTAAAAATACTGCAAATTTTTCTCGTACCGGCCCCTACATAATCAATGATATCACCCAATTTGATATGATATCGATTTCATCGCTATTATCCATAGTATCAATAACCGGTATGCATTGTCAAACCTAAAATTTACGAATATTATCTATGACTTTGGTCAAATCGCGTGTTGAAACCATCGTAAATATACAAAACTCCAACTTTCTTACCATATACTGACGACATTCAATGGCTGAAACGAATCTAAATTGAAATAAAATGAATAATCACCACAGAATATTGCTTTTCAGTGCGTAAAATAAACAAACACCCTCACTTTTGTGGTTCTGAGCTCTAATGTAGATGTCGCATGAGCTGATTCAGCTTTGCGTAAATTCGTCAATAGTGGTTCTCAGATTTTCGTCAAAAGTGGTCATTTTGTTCTTCATCGCAAAACATTCTTTTTCGTTTTTGAGTTATCATTTTTCAAAGTTAGCCGATGGTTAAAAAAACAATGTTTTCCCTTTGTTTCATTACAGAAATTCATAACTTTTGAACTACTGGACCGATTCAGATGCGTGCTCCCGTGGCCGAGTGGTTAGCGTCATAACTAACATGCCGGGTGTTCGGGTTCGATTCCCGTTCTGGTCGGGAGAATTTTTCGTCAAAGAAATTTCCTCCGACTTGCACTGTGATCACGCGTATTCTCTAGAGCTTGCCACTCAGAATGCATTCAAGGCGTGTTATTTGGCATAGAAATCTCAACTAAGTACTAATAAAAATGACGCAAGTAATACTACGTTGAGACTGCGAAGTTCCTCTAGGTGCCGTTAGTGCCATTGAAGAAGAAGAAGAAGACTGATTCAGATGATCAAAATATCAAATTGAAGCTTATGAAATAGTTCTCTTTTACAAAATATTACTTTTGCGAAAAATATGGATTTTAATTTTTGTAATTATTCATTGAGTTAGTTTTTCATAGTTTCGCTATGTTTTTTTTATATTTTTTCTGGAAAGCTGAGGTGGTTTTTTACATAATACAGTCAACTCTCCCTAACTCGATATCCAAAGGGACCATCGAGCTAGGGAGGTATCGAGATACAGAACATTTTTTCCTAATTTTTTTTTATGTCTCAAATTGTCATATATTAGGGTAAGTGTCCCAATTATGGTATGAATTTGAATTTTTGATTCATTCCCTTAATGTGAAAAAACACCTTTCTCATATAAAAAAAATATTTTTTCCAGAATCTTTCAGGAGGTGATAGACGGTTATATTTCACGAAAAAAATCCTTCTACGCATATGTTAGAATTTCAACGATGACAGACTTATAGAACTTTTTCTTTGTTTCGGATTCTGTTGGCTCAAACTGACTCTACATTGAAAAGTATGCTACGTAATCCGATTTTGTTGTTTTCATTTGAAAGATGAGAAAATTTAGTACAGGATATAGTAGTGGAACATCTAAATTAGTGGATTAAACATTTTTGAAGTGGAAAATTTAAAAGTTTTTTTTATTTGTAATTATTAATTTTATCCTAAAAATTCATACTAAATTTGATTGTTTCTATCAATTAAATTAAAGCTCTCTAACCTCTCTACAATTTGTTCTTTGACACCCAACTTCTATCTCTCTTAATTTCGCTGCAATATCGATATAAACAATTCCTGATGAAGATTCAATCGAAATCTTCAAAAATCGCGATTTTTAACCCACTGTACTTATAAAAGCCACTTAAATTTCACCTTAATACTGAAAGGTTAATTTTTTTCCTTGAAATTATTCATATTTGAATTATAAAAAAAAACTTTTGTTTTCAAACTGTATACAATCGAGTCCTAAATTTTACGTAATCGAATCATATATAATCGAGTTTGTATATCATCGAGTTTGTATATAATCGAGTCCGATTTGCACGAGGCACTAGGTTAACGAAGAAAATATTGATTAAGTATGTTACTCAAACTGAATTGTAACGATCACGCAGGAACTGTTCAATCACAAAGAAATGTTCGAATAGTTTCACAGGAACATTTTCAGTTGATTTCAATATTCCGGACATATTCTTCAGGTTTGATTTAACGTTCGAATTAACATCTCAATAGAACTACTATCTTCAGCGTTTTTCTCAGGTTTTTCAACACTTTCTAGTATATCGGTATCTGGCATCAGATCACAACAAATCACGTTTTGGTCCTTTTTGCACTAAGTATTAAAAGACATTGAGCAATCGAACGGTATTGTACCGTCGACATCGCTCACGACACATTAATTATGCCAGCGGAATATCACTCCCGTCCATGTTGGTTGTGCTTTGAAGTTAGGATTTCCCAGTTTCTGGCCATATCCCGAAGAATAGAAGAGGGGTAAATTATTTTGTCTAGCTTGACAAGACAAAAATTCATTGACCGCTCCAGCTTCTCGATTCTGACCAACCTTATATGCTTTTGGTCTAGATACAATTTTCCATTCCGATTCCATTTTTACTTTAGTTTGAGTAGTGTTGATACCGCACTTTGTGCAATACTAAAATTATTTACAGCTTCAGACCCCTTCCGTCCATATTTTTCGACCTGCTCGATGATGCTCAAACCTTGCGCAATGGTTAGCGTTTTGATTGTTCGCTTGAAAGGTTTCTCGTGGTTTTCCATACTTGAAAAGAAATTGTTTGATGACACGAACACTCCGTCTTCACTTTCAAGGTCAATTGAAATCTGAGGTAATAACGCACAAAAACATACGTACGCGAAAATCAATCGAGTTAGGGAGGTGAAAATCCATGGAAAAATGAATCAAAACACATCGAGTAAGAGAGGCATCGAGTTAGGGAGGTATCGTGTTATGGAGAGAAGAATGCTTGTAAAATCGAAGGTGCCATGAAATCCATCGAGTTAGGGAAAATATCGAGATACAGAACATCGAGTTAGGGAGAGTTGACTGTATATCCGAAAATCAGAGATGTATTATTTTTCGTTTTTGAGTCATTATTTTGCAAATTTAACATGTTTTAAGTCTTCGTTCAATATTCCTGTGTGACTAGACTAGACCCATGCGACTAGATTCCAATCTTCCCACAAGTGTGATATTTTTTCAAATAAGGTTAGCATATTGGCTTCAATTTAATATGTTGATCATCTGAATCAGTTCAGTAGTTCAAATGTTATGATTTTTTGCAGAAAGTTGTTTTTGGATAAAAGGGCAAAAATCATTTTTTGGACCACCGTTTAACTATGAAAAATCATATCTCAAAAACGAAAACAGTAGCATCTCTGATATCGAGATATGTTATGTAAAAAATCCTCAGCTTTCCAGAAAAAATATGAAAAATATGGCGCCCTCTAGTCCAAAGCCATGAAAACAATAAAAAACGACTACAATCAATAATTACGAAAATGAAATCCATTTTCTTGCAAGTTTACATTCTTTGATAAATAGGCTAGCTCATTGTCTTCAATTTGATATGTCAATTATCTAAATCGGTTCAGTGGTTCAAAAGTTATGAAGTTTTGAAAAAAGCCATTTTTGAAAAAAAGAGGAAAAACATGATTTTTATGACCACCCTAAAATGGAAATGGGCACCCTAATGAAAAAATAAAAAATACGGGTCCAATGTTTTACGATAAAGAACAAAATGACCACTTTTGACGAAAACTATATCGGTTTGGCATGGAATGGTCGTATATGATTGGGCTATATACTGAATATGTGTAACTGGATCTTTCCCGATATATTACTAACATTTTTATCTTAAAAATGCACGAAACATGAAAAATGTTGTTCTTTGTTCTAGATATCGATACAAATTGTCAAATATGTTCGACAGATTCTTCTGTCGTTATTTAGGTGGTATTGAATACGCATCCTCAATAGTCTCATCCACCTGTTCTGATCCTATTCATGATTCCAATGTAATTCATTTCCCATAAACGTGACCTAAAAGAATGAACTATTTTAAAGTTGATTGAATCACTGTTCGATGTTTTCTCATGGATCCACACGTATTTTAATAGACGTAGCGTTTATGGGTTTGTTTTTCCTTCATTTCACTCCGAAAAATTCTATGACAAAAAGGTGTCTTTAGATAAGAAAAACGTAGCACTGTACTATCGTTTTTTTCGTGGAACCCATCCTCTGTCCACCACATAAATCGATCAATTTCCGGCTGATTTGATTTGTCCATCCTGATTGTTCGCCACCGATCCACAGCGAATATCGGATGTGCAAGGTGAAAAATCACTTTTATTACATCAACCGTGTAAATTGCTTCGATTTATCCCGGCCACTTTGTTGATCGCCTCACCAACACACCCGACGATTGCCTTCCCATTGTATCCTGATTGTCCTTTTTTCTCTCTGTGTCCGACTAAAGCACCAACCAAGCGTTTGTTAAAGCGTAGTCTACTATGTATGTTATCATCCCATAACCACGCCACCGTTTACCGTTTTGAGGTTATGTCCAGTTACGTTCCGGTCCACACGTGTATGATATAGCGGCATGCTTCGGTCTTATTCCGGCCCCGGCTGCCCCAAGTTGCGTTGACTACAATGAGGAGGAAAATTTATTGTTCGCCCGATAATCCCCTGAAAATGGTATCGCTTTTGGCACCCTTCGAATACCTTGACGGAACGGATCGACGTCGGAAAAAAAGGAGAAAGGGATAAAGGCTATCCAGATACGCACACACGTTGTGATACGTCAGCCGAAACAAGGTGATTGGATTGTGATTTTTATTCTTCCTCGAGGGGGTTTCTCGGGATATATAAAGAGCCAATAATTGACCATCTCCGAGGGAGTCTCCTTTATGACAGGGTCTATTCTGTTCTCGCTTGATTGACTTTATTACCGAGCTTATTTATCATGGCGAGACTGGACCACACCGACCGTGTGTAAGATAGTCGATATAAAGGGAGTGAATTTATAAAAAAAAATAAGATTGCCTCACATTTACTTTCTTATTAACATTCCTTTCCATCAATATGTTCGATTAAAATTCAAAATTCTCTCTGCACCCTCTTTGTTTTTCAAATTAGATTTCCTCCTCGTGCGTGACTTACTGCTCAATAATTTCAAGTGAAAAGTGTATTAAAGCACTTCGCCCCTACCACCGACAAATTTCACCTTTCTCTTCTCCGAAAAAAACATTGATGAAATTCTCATTTACACACCCCGCGTCACCATTCCGCTCCTCCGCGAACACTAAATCTAGTAAAGTGGTACAAATCTTCTCGCATTCGCTCCGGATTCTCATCCCGTATTACGGTAAAGAGGCTGCCAGAAAACATCGCGTCGCACGCGTTTCTTATCGGTTAAACGGAATTAAATGAAACTTTATTGCATTATAAAAAATGAAATATTCAAATTTTCGCTGGCTCCCATCACCCTCCCCTCATGCTAACACTAATGCTGATGTTGAGCATGAACAGGCATGAGCGGGAGAGCAATCGGTGCAGGGTGTCATCTTTAATCATAATCATAGTCTGCTCCGACACCCAGAACCGAACCTCAATTTCTTTGCCCTCTAAATATTCGCCGAGTTTTGAGTGTTCCATTTAAAACGCTTCATTGGCGAGTCCGTCATTTGAGGTGCTGAAGGAGAGAGAGAGAGAGAGAGAGAGAGAGAGAGAAAAAGATCATCTCCCGGTGAAAAGCAGGACCTGACACATGAAAAAATGTTCAAACAAAGGACTGTTTCCAAGGGTGTGCAGCATCCGAAGCGAGGGGATTCCACAGCGCGCCACCACCGACGACTACAGGTCGTAAACATCTCAATGTACATCCGTTCTCGTTCGGTGAGGGTATTTCGGCTGCATTTCATTTTCTCCCATCCTTAATCTGTTTTTTTTTTTTGAAGAATGGGCGAAAATATGGCGATGCTGTGGGGTGTAGGTGTAGAATGTGGGCTGCAATGATTAACAGATTATCGTTCCGTGTTTCTGGAGGAAAACAAGCAGCGAAAGAAGGTGCTCGACTCGTCTTAAGCCTGTGTAATTGCGCGAGCAGGGAGAAGATAAAAAAAATATGAGGAATATGAAATTATGGTGATTACATTATGGTGATGATCGTGATAAAGTAATTCTTCAGTCAGTTGCAAATTGTGGTGGAGACTGCGGAGATGTCGATGGTATATGGAAAATCTTTTTTGGGATGAATAGTTCCTCAGTTTGTCAATACAATGTCAACATTTTAGGAACCGCATTTTTGTGATAGCTTTTGAGTAATCATTCCGTTTTCGCGTTGTGATTTTATTTCATTTGAACAATTTTGTTCAATTTTTAAATTAAACTTCTCCGTTAATTCTATTGATGTTCCAAAAAGCTGCAACAGGTGCCATCGCTTGATCTCCTCGAAGTTCATATTTCCCCCCAGTAGATTTTATTCTTATATTCGAAATACAATGTGTTCAGCAACAATAAATAGTCAATCGAGTGCAGCGGACAAGCAAAATCAGGTTCCTCCTGGCTTCCGTGGGAATAGTTCACCTTCGAACGACCCAGCACTTAAGGGGGCATCAAAAACCCCAACTGTCCCTATTTTTCTGTTCAGCTCAACTTCCCAATCGGGATTTATAAAGTTGACTAACCTTGTGGCTCAAATCTTCACACGCTTTAATGTCTCCGACTCCTTCAGAACCATTGTCATCTCAATGCTTCCAGTATTAAAGACAATTTTGCAACAATTGATGCAAACATGGCCCCTCCTTGCAATGATTATCTCTCTTGATGTCTAATTCAAATAGAGAGGTCGGAGATATCACTGTTTTACAGTGGAATTGTCGTAGTCTTATCCCTAAATTGGATACATTCAAATTTTTAATTCATAAATTCAACTGTGATGTTTTTGCTCTGTCCGAAACTTGGCTTTCTTCGCGAGATGATCTCTCTTTCCGCGATTTTAATATTATACGCTTGGACCATGATAACAGATATGTAGGGGTGCTATTGGGGATCGATAAGTGCCATTAATTTTTTAGAATTGATCTTCCATCTATTGGAGGGATCGAAGCTGTTGCTTATCATGCAAACATCAGAGACAAAGACCTCTGTATTGTCAGCTTGTATTGGCCTCCGAGAGCTGCGGTTAATCGCAAGCAACTTGTTGACATGCGCTCACTCCTTCCTGAGCCACGATTAATCTTGGGAGACTTCAACTCTCACGGAACTGCCTGGGGGGAACAGTACGACGACAATCGTTCACTGTTGATATATGATCTTTGTAACAGCTTCAAAATGACACTTTTGAACACTGGGGAAACAACACGTGTTCCTAAACCTCCTGCTAACCCAAGTGCTCTTGACCTCTCGCTTTGCTCGAATTCACTATCGTTAGATTGCAAGTGGAATGTAATCCAGAACCCCAACGGTAGTGATCACTTGCCAATCAAAATTTCCATCACCATTGGGTCGAATTCGTCTGAATCTATAAACATGGCATATGACCTCACAAGACACATTGACTGGAAAAAATATGCGGACGCGATTGCTCAATTCCAGAGATGGTTTATTTCCATTGGAGGAGAATAACTTTCTTTCTCGTTTGATCTATGAGAGCGCGGTTCGCGCTCAAACGAAACCCATCCCAGGTTTCACTATTCGCCGAAGGCCTCCCAATCCATGGTGGGATAGCCAATGTTCCAAGTTCCAATGTTTTTTGCATTTAAAGCTTTTCGGAAACGTGGGACCCTAGAAAATTTTCAAACGTATTTAGACCTTGAAAATCAATTTAAAAACTTGATCAAAAGGAAAAAAAACGTGCTTATTGGTGAAATTTCATGGGAGGTTTGTCACGAGAAACGTGAATGGAAAAATTATGGAAAGTGGTTCGAAACATGAGAAATCGCTCTTCAACGAATGAAAGCGAGCAATATTCACATTCCCGTGCAAAAAAAAGTTCGAGATATACCACCAGATAGGTGCGATCTTGATTCCGAGTTTTCGATGATAGAATTCTCTCTTGCTCTCCTTTCATGTAACAATTCTGCTCCGGGATCGGATAGAATTAAGTTCAACTTGCTGAAAAACCCCCCTGATGAGGCAAAGCATCGCTTGTTGAATTTATTCAATCGGTTTCTCGAGCATAATATTGTTCCAGATGATTGGAGACAAGTGCGAATTAAAGCTATTCAAAAACCCGGAAAACCCGCGTCCGACTTCAATTCGTACCGCCCAATAGCAATGCTGTCTTGTATACGGAAATTGTTGGAGAAAATGATCTTGTTTCGCCTTGATCGATGGGTTGAAACAAATGGCTTACTCTCAGATACACAATATGGGTTCCGCAGGGGCAAGGGGACAAATGATTGTCTTGCGTTGCATTCTTCAGAAATTCAAATGGCTTACGCCAAAAAACAAAACAAATGGCTTCAGTATTCTTGGACATGAAGGGGACCTTTGATCCTGTTTCAATAGAGGTTTTGTCAGACAAGTTACACTCTCGGGGTATGCCGCCTCTATTGAATAATACGTTATATAACTTGCTTTTTGAGAAACATTTGAACTTTTCTCACGGAGATTCGGCAGTAAGTCGGTTCTCTTACATGGGCCTTCCCCAGGGCTCATGTTTAAGCCCCCTTTTGTACAACTTCTATGTAAGCGACATTGACAATTGCCTTACACAAAATTGCAGCCTAAGACAACTTGCAGATGATGGAGTGGTGTCTGTCGTAGGATCAAACGAATCCGACCTGCAAGGACCCTTACAAGATACTTTGAACAATTTTCCAACCTGGGCCATTGAGCTAGGGATCGAATTCTCCACGGAGAAAACAGAGATGGTGGTTTTTTTTCTAGGAAGCATAGACCAGCAAAACCAAAGCTTCAACTTTTGGGTAAACCGATCACTCATGCTATGTCATTCAAGTATCTTGGGGTCTGGTTCGACTCCAAATGTACTTGGGGGCCCATATTAGGTATCTGAGTAAAAAATGTCAACAAAGAATAAACTTCCTCCGTACAATTACCGGCACCTGGTGGGGAGTCCATCCCGAAGATCTTATAATGTTGTATCGAACAACTATTCTCTCAGTGATGGAGTATGGCAGCTTCTGTTTATCAGCTGCCAAAACACACCTCATTAAACTCGAGCGAATTCAGTATCTTCGTCCCCGTATTGGATGAATGCCTTCAACGCATACCATGAGTCTCGAGGTTTTGGCAGGCATATTCTCACTAAAAGATCGCTTCAATTTATTATCTCTTCGGTTCCTCATCCGGTGTAAAGTTATGAACCCATTGGTGATCGGAAATTTTGAGCAGCTAATCGGGCTAAATTTTCATTCTGGATTCATGACTTCATATCATAAATTCATCTCCATGCAGGTTGTTCCTTCATCGTATACTCCCAACCGTGTTTGTTTTCCTGAGTACATCAATTCTTCTGTACATTTTGATCTGTCCATGAAGCAGGATATCCATGGAATATCAGATTATCTTCGATCGAGGATCGTTCCAACGTCGAAGATCGTATGCAAAGTATGCAAAGTATGGGGATATCAATTGTGATAATATGTACTTTACTGATGGGTCCTCTATGAATGAGTCCACAGGATTTGGAGTGTTCAACGAATTTTTTAGCACCTTCCATAGTCTTCAGAATCCTTGCCCAGTGTATATTGCTGAATTGGCAGCAATACACTGGGCGCTGGACAGCGTCGCCTCACGACCTGTTGAACACTATTACATTGTAACGGATAGTCTTAGCTCTGTCGAAGCTATCCGTTCAGTGAGGCCGGAAAAGCACGGATATTCGGCTTTTTATTTGCGAATACGAAACTGGATGACACTGCATGAAGCACATGAAGCGAATAAAGGATTACATTTTAGAAGAAATAGACACATGTTTACATAAAAATAATGAACTATGAATAAATTTCCCGTTTCCGTGGGTATCCTTTAATAGAGATTCAAGTTTTCCGCAAGTAATCTTCAACATGTTTTTTTTCTGATTCAACTGTTTAGGAGAAGATCAGAATGATTTAATTGCAACCTTTTTAGACCCGAGGATCAAGTTAGACTATTTAGGTGGTCTTGAAACGTAAACAGTCTTGCATACAATGTTATTGTAGTACATAAAATAACATGCGATGAATCTTCTGAAAGTAACAGCTCATCGTCGTTTTCAAGACCTTGTAAATAAAAGAAAGGAGACGAAACTGAATCAAACCTTATACACGAAACTCACGACCCGGACCCGAAATCTTCGAAGGTGAAAATGAGGACCGACTCTACTCCCAGTAGTTTCGCTTCGACTAGAACTGCTTCGGCAGTCACCGCCAACAAAAAATGACTTGACTAGCGCTGACTAGTGAGGATGACTGGTGAACTAGTCCAGTCAGTGGTTATTTAAACTGACTCGACTAATGAATACAAATCAGCCTCTTCATTCAACTGACTTCAATCCACATATCCATTTCCCTCTGATACTGATTTTGTACACGTATGCATATAAAGAGGAACGAAAACTTGATACCTGATGCAAAAAGCAAAAGAAAGAGAAAGAGAGAGAGAGAGAGAGAGGAATGAATCCGTTTTGGGGGAAGTCACTTCAAAATGCAATGAGGACAATTTTACTGAGAAGAATGGAATGATATAGTCGAATCGGTAGAGGGAGATAGAAAAAAATCCCGTTACTAACGAAATCGACGAAATGTGGATCACGCTTGCATTCGAATCTAAATTTGGTGGTCATTAAATTCTAAGCAGTCAATCGAGGGCAAGGATTGCTAGAAGTTATCTTTCAGCTTCTTACAGCAATATTACAGCGAAGACTGTTCTCTGAAGTTAGCTAGTTTATGAAGCAAAGCGTAATCGGTTGTCATCATCAACTTCCGAAAATTTCTTATTTTGGGTAATTTTGAGTACTGTTCATAAATTAATGTTATGAGTGAATATTAATTGAATTTAAAAACAAAAATCTGGCATTTCAGTAATCAAACCTTATTTTTGGCCGGATAGGTCGGGTATCCGTTTCATCTCTAATATCAATGTTTATTTTATAATTTCAGTGTTTGACTTAATTTATCGCCAAATGGAAATTCCTCTGAATTTTGTTCTTGAAACATGTTCAAAGTTATGCTAAAAGTTCAACAAATGTGATAATAATACCAAGTGTTGAAGTGTTGAAGGTATGCGTATTTCATAAGGGAAATTGTCGTGGGCTGTAATGCAAAACAATCCGTACATTGCTTTTCCACAAGCTCGTTTTTATAAAAAAATAATTGAGATCCAAAATGAAAACTACCAATGCTACACCATTTTACGGTACTTATATGTTTGAAAACTTACTAGAAACATTCATTCAAAATAATTTATACTCCAAAAACTATTTCTGTATTATTTGTTTTTACATCTTAAAAAGTTACGTTATATCGAGGTAAAAGTTACGTTATATCGAGGTTGCTTTTTATCGAGGTTGTTTTATATCGAGGTGTGACTGTTTAATAATACACTGCGTTTCACAACTATAGAACCACTCATTTTTTCTGAGTTTCCAGAGATATGTAAGAAGTCGGTTGAATTGAAGTATATAGTGTAGGATATAATAACTATCTTCATTTAAAAGACTGATCATTTGAACTTTATTCTTGTGCTCAGGCGTGAAACATTCAAAAAACTAAAATTCCAGTGTTTCATAACTATAGAACCAGATAGAAAAACTCTCACTCCTTTACAAAATTAACATCAATTTCACATGAGCTACAAGAAGTTTCTAATTCGTAGTTCATCTTTAGTTCTCAATCAGATCAAATAACCCATTCAGGGTGATTTTGACCAAGTTACGCCATGTTTTAAAATGCATCTCGTTCTATGTACAGGATACTGCTCTCCAAATCACTCATACTGCGTGTAAGCTGCATCTACTATTCGTACGATCACTCCCCATAAGTTCTTGATAGGGTTTTGATCTGGTAAACAAGCTGACCAGTCCAGAATCTGAAGCCCCCATTCAATAAACCATGCCTTGACATTCCGGATATTATTAATTGATGCCAAATTACCCAATTATCACATCATTTTTTATGCAAAAACAGAAGTAACAGATTCTGAAGTACTTCATTGCACTTCTGACTGTACATTGGTGTTGATGAAAAGCTATCTGAACCACACCATTCCTCGTCAGCACACACTCATAAGTTGGCAGCGCATGTGGAGTGAAGATGAGTTCGGTGGTTAGTTACACACGGTTATCCCTAAGGTCTCAACGAGTGCATGGTTCAAGGGATTGAATGTAGGTCGTGATTTCATTCGCGTGATATCTCGGCTTATATCCAATCACTACAACCTAAACGCGCATCTCTATCGCATTGGACTCGCAGCAAACAATATTTGTGATTGTGGCGATGGCTACCACGACATCGAGCATGTTGTCTGGTCGTGTATCCGGTTCCATGCTGCCCGCTTTCAGCTCACCAAAGCATTGAGGGTACAAGGCAGACAATCGGATTGTTGCGACCATAGCTGCAACTACCCATCATCAAGATAAATGCAAAACTCAGTATAGGGTTATTTCGTCGAACCTAGAATACGAAGGTCTTATATTACCACTACCTAAACATCGCTTAATACTCGTTTTGAAAACAATAGAATTGACTAAATGTTATAGGACTGGAGCTCGAAACAAACAAAGTATCCTGGTTTAGCAAAATCTGTTAATACGTTGTATACCTTTATCTATAAATTTAAATTAAATATCCTGTTATTATTTGTAGAAAACTAAAGCAACGACAGGTAAAAAAAAGAGAAATTGCTAGCCCAATATCTTATATAATTTACTTACATACTACTGTTTCAGAACTCACGTGTAAACATATAAATTATAAAATTATTAATGAATTACTCTAAAGACACTAAACGTAATGAAACCAATGCTTATGAAATTGTAATGAAACAAATACTTATTCTACCTTATAAATTATCATGAAATTTATAACCTCATCGCCACGCTAAAATAAAGGTTATCGATTCGGAAAAACGTCTTTGTTGTTCCCGCAACACGGATATCCCCGTCCAGGATATCTTAGGTAGCCGTGGTCCTGATCTTCTGCTCCATGTATACCTGTTCCTCAGAAACGCCAATGTCAACGTTTAATGATTTTTCCTCCGTTGTAACCCTGCATCATATCCCTCCTATCCGATCGATTAACTTTTACTAAGTCGCGGCAATGCATACACATACTCTTTACAGATACACGGGCCGAAGGTTGAGCAGCCCACTGATCATTCACCAAAAGCTGAGGATAGTACCGCTCATGGCAACTCTACACGAGCTGATGATTCTGCTACCCTGGATTCCTCGAATCGAGAAAGACGCACCACGCTAGATATGGGTTAGAGACTAGGGGGGCGTTGCTCATTAATAGTCAGCTGCATCCCAATAGGAAGTATCCTGTGTCGGGCGCACGTAGAGAGCATCGCAGACTGCAACATCCCAATTATGAGAACACTTGTAATACTAACCTCGAGCCAACCGTGAGTAATCGGTTACATATTACTAACATAGTTGTAAGGCAAACATGGTCCAAATATTGAACTCCCGGTCCCGTCAGGCTGACACCATATGAGCCCTAATAAAAATATATATTTTGGAAAAAAAACTGCCCCCAGAAATTGTTGTCATGTCACGCAAAGTATACGTGTTTCATTTGTATGGCAGCCCCCCTAAAAGAGGTGGGGGGGAGTATCTAACATATTTTGTTTATTTTACAAAGTTTATTTGTATGTTTTCGGAACTAAAAATACAACATTAATGTTCAAAAGTCGGAAACCGCAAAAAGACAGGTGTTGTCACGTCACAAAAGTATTGGGCTGGAAACAAACGAATGCAACTGTAAAATATTTTCCAACTGTGGGTTCTTGCAGGAAATTTTCTCTTTTTTACTTTGACATCGTTTACTATTTGGTGATTTGTACATCAAAAAGGGGAAAAAACAGAAAGTGGGTTATATATGTGGTATAACCGCAAGAGTGACGGGAATCCCTTCTTAAGATTCATTGCACCTCTAATAAATTACCGAAAGACGTGGTCTTACGTTGATCGCACTTGATTGAAAAATCACAAAACCAAATGTATTTGGTCGCAGTATTATATGGATAGAAAACATAATAAACTCTTTCGCTTAAATGTAATTTTCAATTCCAAGGAAAATGGCAGATTATTTTCAGCAACGATAACATCTTTCCAGATTCTCCCCGATGCTCGAAGCCCCCACCAGTGGTTAATGCTAACTCGATGACCACCTGTTCATTGCACTTGATTGAAAAATCACAAAACCAAATGTATTTGGTGTTATGGGTGTAATATGGATAGGAAACATTAAAATAAACTCTTTCGCATGAATGTATTTTTCAATTCCAAGAAGAACTGGTAGATTATTTTTCAGCAAGTATGACATCTTTGCGGAATCTTCTCGATGCTGGATGGCAACCAAACGAAAATAGTTCCGCGCGGGTATGTGTGTGTGGTGGCTGCTCCGATGTCTCAAGCGGAACCGTTTGTGGCATCACTATCCTCCTGATGGATTCCCTTCTGGCCTCAGGTGCACAAACAGGCTCTTGGTGACACTGTTCATCAGGGCTTTCATGATAAACGAAGTTAGCTTCACCACAACACCGACAACATGCTCCAATCGCTGTTCAATTATAACTGAGTGGATTTCCGAGCGGCGCTCGCTTATATGCCGATTGGTGATTTCAATAGCCTGTTTTGAAAGCAATTTTAAAGCTATTGAAACAAGTTTTTGGATGAAAAAGTAACAAGTGAATAACGCGTAGACATTTTATCTTACGAATGAAGTGTTTATCATACCATTTCGATCGCTTGTTTAGGAGCTATAAACGCTCAAAATCTCGGTCTCCGGCGTAACGCTTTCGTTCTCGAAACTTTTATTTTACACCCCGGTATAGAAGTGAAAGGCGTAGTCCTACGTCAAAAAACCTGTTTTCAGTGAGTCAAAACGTTGTCACGACACGCTGGAATGGGTCATATGTGAATATTTTACGTAACGTAATGCATCAATATGCTGTTTCTTTGGATCTTTATGCAATATAATTATACTAGGCAACATCAACATTGAGCATTCGAGAATGCAGCACAGTTTCCAAGCGTTAATTACAGTAAAGCTTGACGTAGGACTGTGATTGCTCGTTTTTTTTTTGTAATTTATTTCTCTCAATTATCCATAAATTTGTAAATTCAACCAATTTAATATTCTAGTGGCCCTGAAAAGTGTTATAATCATTGTTACATGGATTTGTATTCTTCAAACGAATTGTATGTGTTGATGTGGTATAAAGATGCCATTGAGCAAAGAATTGCCAAGTGGATAAGGAAAAGTGAAGTTCACCCGCTTCATTTCCCACAATCTTTCGTATTTCTAAGGAAGACAAATATGAGGAATGTTCGATAAAGATTTCGATAACATTAAAATTGCGACTATTTGTATCTTAGAAAAATGCTTTATGACACTTGCAATTTTTTTATTACAGTCGTCATTATTGTCATTCAGTCACAGACAGAATCGAAAGTTGTAAGGATATATCTTGACATTAATCACAAAGAGAAATAGATCATCTTTCCAGCAACACCTTCTCACTCTTTTCACTTCATTCTGTAATCAATCAATTCAGCTATAAATGAAACCACACCATCTCACAATTTAATTCAATTAGAACGCACTTAATCCAGTCAACACCTACATCCATTCCCCACCTTGTTTTAATACGTTGACATAAACACTATGCAAATTGTCTCCTTCCAACGCAGAGAATCCGAACGTGGTGGGCCTATTTTCCCACGTCGCGCCCCTCAGCGAAACAGACCTGTTATCATCACACTAATGAACGCGTTAATTATTGCCAAGCCACGGCAGCAGTATCCAGCCCTCACCTACTACTTCCTCCGTGGAAAACAGAACACCGCGCTCCGCAAGGCTCTCTCATCCTCAAACAAATCGTAATTATGACATGATAACACACCATTTTCTGTGCCCTGCCAAAGGTATCCTCCACGCAGTGCCAACGGGGAAACCAGATGTCGGACATAAATTCCTCCTTCCGCTGCCACCGGGGCGCGTGGCGGGGCCAGATCCTGTCGTCAGATTAGAATCGTCGCACCGAGCGAACGGTAGGGACGGGAACAAGTGGCTGCTAATTTGTTCTTTTCACCGTCGCCATCGACCAAAAAAAAAGGTTTACCTTAATTTAATTAATCCGTAACGATGATGGTGCCGTCGACAGAGACGCGGTTCAGCGCGTGAAGGGGAGGGAAAATTAAGCCACATCCACTGTGTTTGGTTTTTGGAAGCGGTATTCCACTCGTATCATGATTAACCTAAAGGATCTCTTCCGGAGGGAAGCCAGATTATGATATTTACCAGGTTAAAATTTTAATTAGATTTCAGCGTTTACGAGGATACCTCTCGGCTCGGTGACGAGAATCGCTGCTCGACGCTTTGAGGTTATTAAATCCGGCGAAATGAGCAGCAGATGCCAATCGTACCTTCGCATTTAATGGTTCATAACGCTCTCACTCACGAAGCGGAAGAGGTGAAATGGCTTCCTAAGGTCATAAAAAGCTCCCCAAACGCCCATCAAAGCAGCCTCTGAATAAATATGGCACCGTCACATCCAATCGCCGCAATCATCGTTTTCTCTAATGTGCGTGTGTGTATTCCAAGCAACAGCAGCGGTACAAATTTCGTCGCCCATCATTATCGCATCATTCGATACCGCCACAATCTACCGTTCGCGCCTGGGAGGTAGGCACATCACGCGGAAAGTCATTAATTTCGATTTATTGGTTCGAACAGCGAGCAGAATGGCGGTAGATGCGGACTGTGTCGCCTCGTATCCACTGTGTCCTTGTTCTAATCGATTTTCCAGATACGGTACCTAAGGAATTTATTCTGCGAAGGTCTTTTTTTATGCACGGTGAGTTTAATGGTTTTTACGAATTGCCCCAGTTACGATGTAATGATGACACAGCTCTCTAAACCAAGTTGAGTTGAGACAGCAAAGCGATAACGACACCTTATCGAGTTTTAATCGGTGTCGTTGTGGAACAAGGATATATCAGCATCATCATGAACCAAACTTGCGCACCTGTATAGAAAGAATTTTTAGATCAGGCCTGTTAAATCTATCGGAGAAGTTTTCTGATTTTAATATTTTCTTTGATAGATTTCAATAATGATAATGCATTCCCGAAATTTATAATAGGAGTACCGGTAAGTTTCATGGTTTTTTAAAATTAATGCTTTATTCTGCAAAAATGGTTACAAATTTAATTTTCAAAGTATTGCCCATCGCTAGTCACAACTTTTTCCCACCTTTCTGGCAATTCACAGATCCCTTTGCGGAAATAATCGGCCGGTTTGTCGGTTAACCACAAAACGATCCAATTTTTGACTTCATCAAAATTGGAGAAGTGCTGGTCAAGCAGGCCATGTTGCATCGATCGAAAAAGATAGTAATCGGACGGAGCAATGTCTGGAGAATACGGCGGGTGGGATAAGACCTCCCATTTCAGCGTTTCCAAGTATGTTTTGACCGGTTTCGCGACATGCGGCCGAGCATTGTCGTGCTGCAAAATAACTTTATCGTGTTTTTGGTCGTATTGTGGTCGTTTTTCCTTCAGTTCACGGCTCAAACGCATCAATTGTCATCGGTAGAGGTCCCCCGTAATGGATTCATTCGGTTTTAGCAGCTCATAGTACACCACACCCAGCTGGTCCCACCAAATAGACAACATAACCTTCTGGCCGTGAATATTCCGCGCGGCCGTCGGTGTTGATGCATGGGTGTGGTATCAATACGTTGCCCGACGTTTGGGATTGTCGTAATGGACCCGCTTTTCATCGCCAGTAACGACTCGAAGCAAAAAGCCCTTTATTTTATGCCGTTGCACCAGTTGTTCGCACGTGCAAAAACGTCGTTCGACGTCTCGTGGCTGCAATTCATACGGCACCCAATGTCCTATCTTTCGGATCATTCCCATTGCTTTTGAACGATCGGATATGGTTTGATGAGCTACTCCAAGTGTATCTGCAAGTTATTAATTGCATTTGTGACGGATCTTGATCGCGTGAGGCCTCCAATTTTGCACCTTTAAACTTTTTGGGCGGTCCGGAACGTTCTTCGTTTTCCAAGTCAAAATTACGACTTTGAAACCGTGCAAACCACGTTGGACACGTTCGCTCAGTTGGAGCATGGTCACCATAAACTTCCACCAAAATGCGATGACTTTCCGCAGCTTTTTTTCTTCATTCTGAAGTAATGAAGTAACACTCCCCGCAAAAAACACTCTCATTGGTACGAAATTCGATATATTCGAAGTGACAAAAAACTATGTTGTTTACGCTTCAACTTTTTCACATATTGGGTTGGGGAAAAAGAAATGTCGTATATTGTCAATATATGGCAACACTTAAACATATCTTGTGTTGTACTTATCGCATCAGGTTATACTCTACGGCTATTTAAAGACGACAATCTGTGCTACAAGTGTCGTTTTGACAGTGTTGTAATTGTGCTTTTCGGTCTCAAATTATAGCGCGTCAAAGATGGAGTCCACCAAGCAAGAAATTCGCCATATTTTACGTTTTTACTACCTGCGAGGTAAAACTGCAACGAAGGGGGCCAAAAAAATTCGTGTAGCATACGCCTGCGATGCACTGCGGAAACGGAACCTACTCGATCCATTTTTGAAGAAGATGAAAAGTGGATCACCTACGACCAGGGTTCTTCTTCTTCTTCAATGGCACTAACGTTCCTAGAGGAACTTCGCCGTCTCAACGTAGTATTACTTGCGTCATTTTTATTAGTACTTAGTTGAGATTTCTATGCCACATAACACGCCTTGAATGCATTCTGAGTGGCAAGCTCTAGAATACGCGTGATCACAGTGCAAGTCGGGGGAAATTTCTTTGACGAAAAATTCCCCCGACCAGAACGGGAATCGAACCCGAACACCCGGCATGTTAGTTGTGACGCTAACCACTCGGCCAAGGGAGCACAACCAGGGTTGCCAACTATTTTTTTGAAAAATCAGGGAGAATTTTAAAAAAATCAGGGAAAATCAGGATAGCTCATATTGGGTTGTGCGGAAAGTTCGTACCTATTTTTGAGAAAACAAAAGTATTATTTTTTGAATTTTATATGCACAGTGTTGTTTTGCAATCAATTCAGGAAGTTTTGAAATCTTTCAGGTAGCCTAACAATTCTAAACATGATCTAATTATGGAAGCTAATTTGTCCAATTGCGAGCAGTATTTGTGGGAATGTATCGACTGGTTGCTTGGTAGAAGCTCACAATACAGAATTCCTCTCCAAAACCACCTGAACCAGATCATTTTTTTTTCAGTTGAAGACCGGGTCAGTTTGATTATTTGAGATGACCTGTTTTCCTCACCCGCCACGATTTGCTTTAAAAAAAAATCGATGCATAGATGAAACACACAAGTCGTAACGATTTACGTAACCATGTTTCAACTGATGCACATGAACGGAGATTTTAAACATATGCAGTGTACCTGCTAATTCATTTGTCGTGTCTCACGGATCATTCTTACAACTTCTTGCTTTACAAACAATTAAATATATCTGTTAAATAAAATTATTAAATATGTTAAATAAAGCGTCAAATTTCGATCAGAAATACGACATTTCTTTTTCCACAACCCTATATATTTAATACAGTGTTGTAACCGTTTGTTACAGAAGCGTTAGGTTTTTATTTTAATTTTGTGTATTTAAGAATTGTCACCTTTTTAATATTTTGAAGTAGGGAATCATTAATGTCAAGTAGGGAATAAATCGAATTAATGTGTATGATAAACTTGTATGTAAAAATAAGGCGAAATGGCGAGTCGGTATAGCAGAAGATTTTATAAAGAGAGGGTCAGCAATATGATGGAGGCACAATAGAAGGAAAAGGAAAAATGCTGTTGAGAGCATCCGCCATGAAGCTCGGGGCTTTTTGAATCCAGGCGTGGTGTGTAACGGACGTTTGTCCCAAGTTCGGTCGAAAGTTTGGATCGACGAACCTCGTGGTTGACCATCGCACACCTTGGCTAGCGGGACCGAGCTACGCCCAATCGCTAAGGAGCGATTCACCCTCTGGCTAGGTTGGCCATAATCATAAAGGAGGTGTAGCGGTCAGCAGTTTAAATGTTTTAGGGCAAAACATACTGTATATGTATTTGCCCTAAGGTAGATTATAGATATGGGCTGAGCTGATCTTCAAGCGGCGTAAAGCTTATTCGTTTCCCGCGTGAGAATTCAGATCAGAGAGTCTGGGAGAGATTTCCGCGAGAGCTTTCTAGTATGCTGCTTCTTGATCGTGAAGGCTGGAATGCGGTAATTCGAAACTAGAACGAGACGGCCTGCTTTAATCTTGGATTTCCGAGTGCGGCCGATAAGCTTTCGGGAAAAGCTACGTACGTAGGCCTGATTTCACTTTCCCTGATCTGAGGAATTTCTGGCTCGCACATTCTACTGCTGTTAGCTAAAAACGGTGGAAGTGCGCGGTTTTACCCATCTTTCGTCCATTCGTCCATGCTAAGTAATAAGTTAGCAAGTTTTCGTTGTTCCAGATATTAATCTTTATAATTTTAGTTAGTCGATCGTGAGTGGTGTCTGTTTGTAAGAAAGTAGTTAGATTGTGTGTCTGTGCTATCATTAGAAAGGTAACTCATTTAAAATTTAAATCATGTGCGAACGCAGTGCTTATACCAACGTATTAGTCGAAGGCTACACTACTCTCCACAGGCAGCGCCTTCGTCTCATCGCAACGTAACAACGCAACGACGTAACGCATCCGCCGCATCGTAAACGGAAGTGCCGATTCAAAGAACAAAGCTCTGTCCGGCTGTCGTTACATCGAGGACCAACAGCAACAAATTTAAAGCAAGCCGGTGAGTCCGTTCCTTTATTCTGCTTCTGTGGAAGGTGGCGTCCAGTGAGGACGCCACGGTGATTTTTCATTCGAACCGAAAGATCGATAATAGTTGGACTGCGAGTGAAAGGCGCGTCCAACAAAAGGAGTTGGTAGCCATTGTTCCGGTGTCGTCATTCCCGGACAATGTAGCACCCATAAAAGCTATTGACCAACGATATAAAGCACCAAACACAAAGCACAAAGACAAGATATAAAGCACAACGAAACAGTCATGGCTGAAATACACTTAGGAAGACACACACAGAAACAATAGAAAGAGAAAGTTAGGCCTAAGAGAAAGATGAACGTTAATAAACGTTAGAATTAAAATGTTCCATGTTATGATGTTTCAAGAAAATACATTCCTCACTGTAATGATATTCTGTAAGTGGTTATGATGTTTAGTGTTTGGAAGAATGATAGTATTGCGTGTTTGTAATTCTTTCCGTTGCCGATTTTCGCTTGGTGAAATTTGAATCGGATGTTAAGTGCTTCCATTGATTTACGCTCTCTAGCGGGGAATAGCGACCTGGCCTGTGATGATATGCATTCAGGCACAGGTGCAATCTACTGATCGTTTTGAAGCTAAATAAAGGTTGATGAGGTTTTAGCTGGTTGTGGAGTTTTAGTTAGGGTATCGTAGCCTGGCTGGAACGATCCGTACTTCAATTACGGAAGTAGTCATACTTGAACTCGCCCTCAAAGGGAGTCTCTACCGGGCACACGATCTTGGCGTTCAGTCTCCTTCGGGAGTGGCGCTTAAGCTGCGCGCTTATAGAGGATCGGCCAGCCCACGGCTACAGAGGGCCCCTCTCGGCAGTGTCTTTCCGGTATCGTCCTGGGCCTGTCGATTGTGTCAAAGAGGGAAGACGCCGGTCACAGGTCAACCTTCCACGTGACGACTGGCCGTGGACTTCAGAGACTGACGGACAAAATAGAAGACCCACTTTTGAAGACCAGATATCAACCCGTTTCTGACCCGCTACCCTCTCGCCACCAAGAAACTGCTCGCCAAAAATCAGAATTGTAAGATGAATAAAAAAAGGTAAAAGAAGATGAGAAAATATTTTATTTGATCCGCGAAGCCCCTCCAATTACCCAGTAGTAAGCCGATCCTGAGACACAGTTCGAGGGGTCTCTTGCTACTGAGACTTTCCGGGATACAGACAGTAGTTCAGTAACAGTGTCGACGTATGTTAGCGACATCCGTTTAGGGAAGCATATTACTCACAATTTTACTACTGAAGTAGCAAATTATTTAAAAAAACGATGCATTCTAAAATATTATCCGAAGTAATAAACAAACGAATTGAATAATATAATTCCGTAGTTCTACGTCGAAAATACGGTCATGTCCTAGGCACAACCAAGGCGCTTATATCAATGTATAACAGGTGAAGCAACATCATCACTTCAATAAGAAGGGGATTACGGTTTGTGGAGCGGGGGTTGATTGTTTTGTTATTGCTAGGATACGCCATTTTTGCCTTACCACATGCGAGAATAGTGGAAATGAGAATGAAATTCTACAAAATCTTCCCTTCTTTTTCACATAAATTCGCAAAAGCCGAACATAGTAGGCATCGTTCGAATAAGCGTCGTATCAGTTTGTAGAGAGCTGCCGGCAGCGTTCTGATGCTGTTTGTAAACAATACCGACAGCAATTCCAATATGGCTGAAAGTGCATTTCATATGATTGTTTCACCTGGTATATATAGAGGCGCCTTGGGCACAACCCTTCACAATTTTTATGCCAAATATCTTCAAACACGCGAGATTGACAGTTACCTTTTTTTTTGTCGAAAGTCGTCAATGTCATTTTTTTTTGTAGTTAGATTGGCTTGCTGTCAGTCAAATACTTTGTTTACTTTCAGTTTACCAACGGAACGGAAAATACAACATTAATGTTCTACAGTCGGAAACCGCATAAGACAGGCGTTGTCACGTTACAAAAGTAATTGGCAACAAGCAAATTCGACTGTAAATAATTATCCAACTGAAGATTCTTGTAGGAAATTTTGATATCGTTTACTATTTGTAACTTGCCGGCTATTGACGGGATAAGACTCTTCAGGTCGTACGGCTTTTCGTCTCAAAACTGTTGAAACCGGAAGGACGCTTATAGAGAAGGCACACCAAAATATGACAGACGTCCAAAAGTTGTCAACTGCATACGATTCTTTCCAACCTGAGTCTCACAAACTTAGACTCAAAGGCTTCTGTGCTAGTTACTCTGGCCGTTGTCCGCGAGCGAGGCCTAGTTGGTTTCGAAAAACGTTGTTAAACTAAATCGATAGTATTTATTTTAAGATTCTGTTTGTGTGTGGTTAAGGGTGACACACAGTACTTGCTGTTTTGGTGTTTGGTGCTCTTTTTTGAGTTCAGGTTGCGATCTGGGGCGTGTGGAAGATATCGCGGTTGTCCAGCGCCGTAGTGTGTTGTCCCTCGTCAGGGCTCCTTCCTGTGTGACCTATCCCCTGTGCAAGCCTGTAGAAAACGGCCAAAATAAAAAAGCCCGTTGGTTGGACCTGACCAACAGGTAGCATTAGCACATGTAATGTCACCATTCTATTAATTCTAAAAATTCTATTTAATTCTTTTTAAATTCTATTAATGGATGAAATAATTACCTTTTAACTTGTTTAATTTGTGCGAGTTTTTGTGTTCGTTATTCCTCTGTATTGTATCAAGACTTTGATTAAACTGTAGGTTAAGGTTAGGTTAGGTTTTCAGTTTTTAGATTCTTATGGTACTGACCGGCTTCTTTTAATCTGTCTTTTTATTAATCTTAAACAAACGTATGTGTTAATTTTATCTATATGTATTTTATTCCTACAACAAACAACACTTAATTATAAATTCAAACATGCAACACTTATTATTAATACTTTCTCGACGCGCAACACAACAGACAACAGAAAGAGCGAGTACACCCAGGATTTTTTTTTACGCGGAGGATACGTACCTCGTAAAAAAAACCGCGTTAATTGGAAAATCTGCGTAAAAAAAACCTCGTAAACAAAACTGCGCAAAAAAACCGTGTAAAAATACCTGGGTGTACAGGATAAGCCGAGATCAAAAAACTTAAAATGGCGTGAGACTGAACACAAATTTGTCCTGTCAGCTTGTAAAGTGATGTGAGCTACCCAACTCCTGGACACGCACATGTAAAGTTCACACCACTCTTTCCATGTCCGGTTGGTCTCCTACTACTATATGCTAGGCACTTGTCAAATGACAAATGACAAACAAGCAGCTGAATTTTAGGTGATTCGATTTGTGGCGAAGTTACAAAAAGGAGGTTTGTGACCGAAGGTTACATATTTGGAAATCATGTGATTTATACATGGAAACCAGAAAAAGTCTGTTTTTAGTGAGTCAAAACGTTGTCACGTCACGCTGGAATGGGTCTATAGGTTGCTTCAGCAAGCATTGAATTTCATAAATGTGTTCATATTTTTGCGTGTTCGATTCGTGTCGTTTGCGCGGCCGACAAGCGAATTCCACCGCTACCGTCAAGGTAGAAACTCCATGGATTTAAAATTCAAGCGCTACCAAACGTTAGAAACTTCATTACTAGAATACGAAATCCGATCGCTACTGAAAAGTAGAATTTCCAGATCGCTACTCATCGCAGGAACTCCATTCTGCTTTCATCTCATCGCCATATTGTAGGAACCAGTATTAGGTATATTTTAGTTCCAGATATTTGAAGAATTACACAGTGAACTGGGAACAACCGTTCATCATTATAGTCTGAGACGGAATCCTCTTTTTTTTCATGTTTATTTATACGTTTCTAAACTATATTATGGGCCCGATTACGAATGTCACTTCACGGTGAAAACGATGTGAAGTGCATACAAATGACATACAATTCATTTTGTTTTCACCGTGAAATGACGTTCGTGATCAGGCTCTACATCTCACGACTTGCTATTACATATATGTCTCTACACTCGTTACCTCTTCCTACATCCGCCATCCTGCCGATCGTCAGATCCTGTCGAGGGCGCGGCGTTGAGCGATGGACTGAACAATGGGCCCTATTATATAAATCGAATCGAGGATTCGATACAATCACTATCACTATCACACCGAGCAAAATCTCGTATTTTGTAAATCAAGATAATCTCCTACCGAGCTCGAATTTCATGTGGTGCGATTGCATATATTTAGGCATTTCTGAAACGATTCTCAAATGAAAATATCAGGGACGCAAACCAAAACAAAATAATTCTCTGAAGGTATGCAACAAGCAACCCAAACAACTCGAAAAATTCTGAAAGCTGCACCGATAGCTTTCACTCGCTCGATGCTATCGAATTACTCGGTATCTATGATAGTAGAATAGGGCCAACGAGCAAAGTTCTCATCGCCTGGATTTCTATAATAGGGCCCAATGTTTCTTAAAATGTTATCTCATTTTGGTCATTCTAATTATGATTATGCCTGGCAACATTGTCATTAATACACGAATCGTTGGGTTCGAGTCTTTCGGAAGGTTGTTGTTCATGATAAGTTCAACCGTTTTGCACAAACGCTTTATCCCAATCTGTCATTTGTTGTCCTAATTCTTCTTTTGAATCAGGGATGGCAGGAAAATTTAAATATATTTATCATATCTTCACTGGTCATATCCGTTACCGGTCCCACCGCGCTGCAATGTAATGCTTTGCCACAAAAAAGGCGTCACAAACACTGTATAAGACCGAGGAGACATAGGCTCGGAGTACGCACGAAAATTTGATTGTACGATAACTGACGATGAGAAACAAACAATTTTGTTCAATAGAAGCTGGTGAATTGGAGCGAAGCAAAGAGGGAAACAGTGTAACCACACCGATAAAATTATATGTGGTTGTTTACTTCTCACGATTGTATGCGTTTCGTGCAGCCACATTTTCGTAAGAAGCTGCAAGCAGTGTCACCGTGGCCTAATGCGTTTCATCAAAATTTACATGGCGTTTACATGGCAAATGTTACACTTCCTTACCTCGAGTAGGTAACACGGAATCAGACGAAATTATTGAGACAAATACATTGAATAGTTTTGCCGCTGTGCATGAAAATGTGATGTGATGAAACGCTGATTAAATAAATAAAAAAAAAACAATATTAGGGCAAGATAAAAATATATTGAATAAGGAACTTTTTTTATAAACATTTGGTCAATTATTGACATTTTTACGGAAAATGCACAAGTTTAACATATTTTGGAACTTCTTTACAAAATTAAAGTTAAACTTTTGTGTTACACTTCTCATCTGGCACCTCTGCCTCCGAGACTGTTTTTCTATCATCTCGCTTTCTCGTTCCATTCTTTGTTTTGATTGTGTGCAGAACAGACGAACCAACGTTTTCGCCCATCGAAAGTCAACAATACCACAAGAAATTAAGTGCCGAGAAGATTGGAGAAGAACAGTTCGGCTCAGAGATAGAAATTCACTGTTTTCGATCCAAACTTTACTGTGTGCGTAGTTATTTTTTTGTTACTTCGTATATTTCTCATTCGTTGCGGGTCCCTTCCTCGGCATCGAGTGTCAAAATATTGCTGTCAAATTATTTCCAGCATCCTTGTTGACACCCCTGTGTTTTTAATTGAAACTTCCATCTGCTCTCGCGGTGTCTATATTTTCGTTCATTTCTCCTATCTTATTCGATAACGAATCTTCGCAGCAAAGGAAAAGCGTGTGATCTACCGAAAGAAACTTTGCGCTAATTGAATTATATAAGTAGAAAGTTTGGATACCACACGCCACGGCTCAATCCTGCACCCCAAAACAGGAGGAGAACCAAAAGTACGATGCTTCTGGGCCGAAATAAGTAAATCTGGATCATTTTTTATTGTTTCTTCCGTTCTGTTTAGCGTTCTTCTGCAAGCAATTCACCTCCCGTTTTAGGCGTTTCCTCGTTTTTCTACGTTGGTTGAAACCGAATAACCTCGTTTTTTGTTGCTCGATTCCACGCTTACGGAATCCTTGTTCGCTTCCGAAAATGCGCTTTTCATTGGCGAAGTTAATGCTTTTTGTTGATGGTTTGAGTGCTTCGAGTTGTTTTGAAATTATTTTTGCAGTTCATTTATTCGTACCTTTCTAACGTAGATTTGGAGGGTTCCGACCGGCTAAAATTTTGAAAATCGATAAAATGGATGCCCCGGCCACCACGGACATTGTGATCATCAACGGGAACTCCTATCCGGATCTGGCTAACTTGATCGCTAGGTAACTATGGCGATGAAAATATCTATGCAAGGGAATTATACAATATCGATTAAGCAAGTCTGAAAATTCAAGGTCTTGATTTTAATTTTAACGTGCCGGTTGTTATTTAACTCTCGATTGAGCATTCACCTCAATATTATATCGTCTCACAGCCGACTTGGTGTTAAGAATGGAGGCGTTTCGGTGTACCACAAAACCAATCGGGAGACCATGGTCGAAATTGGAGACTCGGTTCGTGGCAAAGATATTTACATCATCCAAACGGGAACAAAGTAAGTTTACCACCGTTGAGCCCATTTTTCTTCGTTTACTAATCAACAATAAATGTCCTCCTCTCAGGGACGTGAACAACAACATCATGGAACTGCTGATTATGGCATACGCGTGCAAAACATCGTCCGCAAAATCCATCGTTGGTGTCATTCCCTATCTGCCCTATTCCAAGCAGTGCAAAATGCGCAAACGAGGTTGCATCGTGTCGAAACTGCTGGCCAGGATGATGTGCACCTCGGGTTTGACCCATATCATCACGATGGATTTGCACCAGAAGGAAATTCAAGGGTTTTTCGATTGCCCAGTGGATAATCTCCGAGCTTCCCCGTTCTTGCTGCAGTATATCCAAGAAAGCGTAAGTATAGGGTTGGGGAAAAAGAAATGTATTTCTGATCGAAATTTGACGCTTTATTGAACGTACTTAAAATTATTTGAGTCAAATATGCGCCGTTTTGTTGGCAAACTTGTTGCCATTTAGAAGGCAGCTTCATTATTCCCCCCCCCCCCTTTTTAACCATCCACCCACCTCTTTATTTGCAAAAAAAAAACTCAGCCATTTTTCGCAAGTCTTATTTGAGGCCAACTAAGCGTTTTGCATGGACCGGAAGAGATGACAATCACTTGGAGCCAGGTCGGGACTATACGGTGGGTGCAATAGGACATCCCATCCGAGCTCCCGTAGCTTCTAGCGGGTCATCAAATATGTGTGAGGCCGAGCGTTGTCCTGGTTCAAACGGTCAAGCTGCTCACAGTAGAGAACCGAGTTAAAGGTCTGGCCATAGTTGAGCAGCTCATAGTGGATGATCCCCTTCCAATCCCACCAAACACAGCAAAACCTTCCTGGCCGTCAATCCGGGCTTGGCGATGGTTTGGGCCAGCTCACCGCGCTTCGACTTCGACTTTTTTCGCTTCAGGTTGTCGTACATGATCCACTTTTCATCACCAGTCACACTCTTCTTCAAAAATGGATGGAGTCCACCATCTTTGACGCGCTATAACTTGAGACTGAAAAGGACAATCACAACACTGTCAAAACGACACTTCTAGCACAGATCGTCTTTAAATAGCCGTATAGTATGACCCGATGCGATAAGTACAACACAAGATATGTTTAAGTGTTGCCATATATTGACAATATACGACATTTCTTTTTCCCCAACCCAATATTTCGTTATAACTTTGAACCACTTTGCATCGGTTTCTGTTTCCTCAGATCCCGGATTATCGCAACTCAGTGATCGTGGCTCGGAATCCAGGTTCAGCCAAAAAGGCTACCTCTTACGCCGAACGTTTGCGGCTGGGAATTGCCGTGATCCACGGGGAACAGAAGGAATCCGAGACGGATGAGGTCGACGGCAGGAATTCGCCGCCAACGCTGCCGAAGTCACGCACAATGGACGTTTCCGGTGGTGTCCCTGTGCATCCGGCCAAGGAGAAACCTCCGATCAATGTGGTTGGGGATGTTGGAGGACGCATTGCTATCATGGTGGACGACCTCATTGACGACGTTCAATCGTTTGTGGCTGCCGCAGAGGTCCTGAAGGAGAGGGGTGCGTACAAAATTTACGTCTTAGCCACGCACGGACTGCTCAGCCAGGATGCTCCTCGATTGATCGAGGATTCACCGATAGATGAGGTATATATTCACATGTCTTCCCTGTTGATTGTTCTGATCTGATGCCCATCCCTTTCACAGGTCGTCGTTACAAACACCGTTCCACACGAGATCCAGAAAATGCAATGCCACAAAATCAAAACCGTTGACATCAGTGTTCTGCTGTCGGAGGCAATACGCCGTATTCACAACAAGGAGTCTATGTCTTATCTGTTCAAGAATGTGACCCTCGAGGACTAAGGATTGGGTTTCGGGCAGACCGATGATGTATTTACAAAAGTAAAGCATTTCCTGGAAATCAGAGATAGGATGAACGGTGTTCTATCACGGACAGTCTTTTTCTTTTGTACTCTGTTAGAACTTAGAATGCTTATCAATTTACTCTCCTTCGTTAAAGTATTTTATCACAGATGGAAACAAAACAAAAAACAAACTCACCTGAAGATTTAGTCAGTTTTAGGAGCAACGCTGGCAAGTGATTGCGTATCATGTCGTATACACAATTTTTTATAAATTGTACACTTCTGTGAGACGAAACATATGTAGATGTACGAAGAGAATCAGCAAATATAAATCTATCGTGTATGTTTTTTTTTTGCCATTTCAATGAACAAAGAGCAGTTATCCCACAAAATAATTTTTCATTCCCATTCCAATCGTTATCTCTATCCAATCCACTCCCTTGCTAAAAATGAAGTGTACGACACAACTAGGAACAATCACGTTATATTTCGACCCAGAACATTGGAAGTGCTGTTTGATGATTTGAAATGGATTATCTCAAAATGGAATGGTTTAGATTGATTTTCCTGCCTTCCCTGCGGAACCTGCCAGCCCTACAGTGATAAGCATAAAAAAGCCCACCTTGCATATTTAAAAATATTTCTCAATTCCTGGACTAATTCATCAAAACCTACTACCGTAATTTCCTAGAATTGTATATAAACTATTACTCTTTCAAGTAATTAACCCGCTTGTACTCACGTACAAAATCACACGTATACTCGCGCACGGTGTTACAGACCGAAAATTGAACTTCTCTATAATGTTGCCATTGTGTATTTTTCAGGCTTTATTGGCATTTGAAGAAGGGGGTATGATTGAATGAAAAAACTCCAAAAAATGTTTTCTTCGTCTTTATTAAGTTTTAATAGTCATCTAATTCAGCCTCCTCAAAACAGAGTAATTTTGGATACTCCAACACAACCTCCTGATAGCGACGAACAGCCTGTTCCGGGTTATACCGAAGGGAGTATGCGTATTCACGTATGCGGACGACATCCTTTTGGTAGTGGTGGGGAACACGCACAGGGCACCACGCATCAAGATCCACGCAGCTACCAATGCTATCGGTAAATGGGCTGTCGAACGAGGTTTTCGACTTTCGGCGCAAAATAGTGGTCACATGGTGGTATGCAAATCTACAACGACCGCATTCCCCGCCGTAGAACGTTGAGAATCCTGAGAGTGGTGGTCGATTGCAACCTGAACTTCCAGCACCATTTCCACGAGGTGAAGAAAAGCTGTGCCACCCGGTTAAACCTCATAAAAACCATCTCCAAACCTCACCGGAGTAACAACCGAACGATCCGTTTACGGGTGGCCAAAGCCATCATCAATAGCCGCCTCACCTACAGTCTCGAAGTGACATGCCTGGCCAGAGATAAACTCATAAAAACTCTATCCCCGGTTTACAACAATGCACTACGGATTATCTCTGGTCTGCTACCATCAACACCAGCAGCCTCGGTATGCGCCGAAATAGCAGAACCTCCGTTTGACATTTTTGTGGACGCGGCGATAGTTTCCAGAACTGCGAGCTTTCTCGCTAAAACCAGCGGAGATAAGGAGACACACCTGACTGTTTTAACGAACGAAATCTTGCAGCAGGTGACACACTCAAACCTCCCATCGATAGCTAAACAGCTTTGGTTTGGGACTAACGACTGGAGGTTGCCGGTGGTCCAAGTGGATGATACAATCAGGAACAACTTTCGAGCTGGGGCGAGCTCTGCGGGTCTGAAGCAAACCTTTGTCGAACTTGTCTCAAGAAAATATCACAATTATGAAATTCGCTACACGGACGGTTCCAAAGGGATGCAAGGATTTGGTTTCGGGGTAAGCGGTCATAATAACTCTCTTATTTCCAGCAAGAAGCTCGTCGACATTTGCCAGGTTTTCTCGGCCGGAGTCGCCGGAATATTTGAAGCTGCCACTATACCGTCAAGCAAATCGATCCTGATAGTTACCGACTCGGCTAGCGTCATCGATGCCGTTGGCGCGGCTATAACCAGGCATCCATGGATACAAGCTATCAGGAGGTATCTGCTGCCGGATACAGTCCTCATGTGGGTCCCCGGACATAGTGACATAGCCGGCAATGAAGCGGCCGACCGTTTTGCTGGAATCGGTCACCTTGGACAACTTTTGACGCGCAAAGTACCGCTAGACGACATCAGACTATGGATCGCCAACACGTTCAAAATTTTTTGGGCGAAAAAATGGTCCGTTGAAGCGACGCTGTTCTTCCGGAGAATCAAAGGATTCATCACCAGATTCGAAGACGTCAAAACGATGAGACAGCAACGAATCTTATCCAGGTTAAGAACCGGCCACTGCAACATGTCACACAACTTCAACAGAGGACCCTTTCATCCCCTTTGTAACTTGTGCGAGGTTCGCAATTCAGTCGAACACATCCTCTGTATTTGCCCAAAGTATGAGAACCTCCGGAACTTACACGGGATCAGCGGGAGCATTCGAGATGTGCTTGGCGACGACCCTTCACAAACTACTGCACTGCTCTGTTTTTTGAAAGATGCCGATCTGTACTTTAAAATTTGAACAAAAAACAGGACGGCGTTTCAGGTCAGGTCAGGCGATATAATCGGCCTGATTCTACGCGGCATGTGAGGTGAGATGACAATTGTCACATCACCATCACGCAACTCTCCTCACTCTATTCCTACAGTCGTTTCGGATGCCGTGAGAGGTTCATTTGATGTATGTGAGAGGATGAACAGCAAGTGACAAGGCGTTCATTCTGCTGGTTGCCAAATCTGATCAGAGATGCCACATTCGCACATGTGTTCACGAATTTGCAGACATTTAACTTTTATCACAACCTTTTATTCCTGCTGCAGGCTATTTAAAATAGTGACAAAACATTATTGATTCCATATGATAAACGAAGCTGGTCAGTATGTCAGACATTAGCACACATTTACAAATATTTCAGATTTTTATCGCATATATTTGAGAAAAAACATCTGGCATCCCAGAATTTTATTTGTTTCGCTCAGAGAGGTCAGATATTTGTTTTGCTGCAGTCAGTACCGTATCTATAGATCTGATTTAACCTGGCCTGTTGTTAGTGTATCAGGACATTCTGCCGAATTTGCAGGTATTTGATTTAGATTTGGTGAAACAGTTGATTGCATCCTGTAAAGTTTAGCATTTTTGTGTGTTTTGGTCGTAGTTGCTGCTGCTCTCTGCACTCTCAGTGTTAAATTGTTGCTCTGGCTCCGGCTCGGGCATATACCACGGCTTCTGAAATGGATATGCAGTTCGGTGACGATGACTCGCGGATAGATAGATGAAACACAAGACCCATATGATAGATATATTTTAGAGAAAATAAATAGATTTCATGAAATGAAAATAATTTTTGTGTGCTTATTCGTCCAATTGAGGAATAACAGACTCACTACCGCTTTCACAAAAAAAACAAACTACTTGCAATTTGTCTTTCGTACTGTGAAAATTGAAGATAAATTGAATTTATTGATACATATAATACCATTACTATCGATTCTATACGACCCAAAAAAACACTTATTATTCCTCTTCCTTTTTTCATTTGTTTTCATGCACTGTCAACACCTCAAGACATGTCGACGATTGTCACCTAGAAATCCCAGTACATGTGACAATCGTCACGTATATTTGAGAGCGGGAATAAAGTGAGAGTTCATTCAAGTGAGATTTCTCACGGCATACGCCTGGTGGAATCGCGTGACATAAGTGACAATTGTCATCTCACCTCACACGCCACGCAGAATAAGGCCGAATAAATAACCCGATCCCTCGCCGTCCAGCTCAGCCAGCCCGTTCATATCGTTCAGTTCGGTCAGCTCGTTCAGTAACGATGTTGTCTTGTCGATGTCCTCACGAAAAATGAATGCGTTTCACCACCAGAATATCGCTTAAGTATGCTTTTTGTCCGTGATTGAATCGAAAGAAGGTATGGGTTACGATGGCAATTTGGAAGGTAAACTAGAGGCGAATGAACTTTTTGAGTTTGAAACTTTCGGCGACTGAGCAATAATTGATTGAAAATTATATGATTTTCGCGATGCAAAACATTTGCCATTTCGCGCGCAAACTGTATTCGATACGAAAATATTCTACCGATGGGGGAGAATAATCTTCAGAAGCTTTCTGCTAATTACACTTGATTGAAAAATTATAAAATCAAATGTATTTGGTCGCTGTTTATATGGTTAGAAAACATTAAAATAAACTCTTTCGCATGAATGTATTTTTCAATTCCCACGGAAACTGGCAGATTATTTTTCAGCAGCGATTAGATCTTTCCGGAATTTTCTCGATGCTGATTGGCATCCAAACGAAAAGTTCCGCGTGTGTATGTGTTTGTGTGGCGGCTGCTTCGATGTCTTCCCGGGGAACCTTTATTCGATGCTGATACTCTCTTGGTCACCTTCTCTTCTCCTTCTGATGGCTCGACTTTTCTGCCCTCCCTTACAGTTCCAAACAAACTGCATGTCTTTCAGGTCAGGTCAGGATAGGTAATGAATCCTTCGATCCCTCGCCGTCCAGCTCGTCCAGCACGTTCAGCTCGCTCAATTACGATGTTGCCTTGTCGATGTCCTCACGAAAAATGAATGCGTTTCACCACCAAGCGATATTCTGGCTTAAGTATGCTTTTTGCCCGTGATTGAATCGAAAGAAGGTGTGGTTTACGAAGGCAATTTGGAAGGCAAACTAGAGGGGAATGCACTCTCTGAGTTTGAAACTTTCGGCGACTGAGCAATAATTGATTGAAAATTATATAATTTTCGCGATGCGAAACATTTTCCGTTGCGCGCGCATACAATATTGGATACGATACGTGTTACATGGATAGAAAACATTAAAATAAACTCTTTCACATGAATGTATTTTTCAATTCCCAGGGGAACTAGCAGATTATTTTTCAACAACGATTAGGTCTTTCCAGATTTTCCTCGATACTCGGCGCCCACCAGTAATTAATGCTAACTCGATAACCACCTGTTAATAGCACTTGATTGAAAAATATTTGGTCGTTGTGTTACATGGTTAGAAAACATTAAAATAAACTCTTTCGCATGAATGTATTTTTCAATTCCCAGGGGAACTGGCAGATTATTTTTCAGCAACGATTAGATTTTTCCAGATTTTCCTCGATACTCGAAGCCCACCAGTGGTTAATGTTAACTCGATAACCACCCGTTAATAGCACTTAATTGAACAATATTTAGTCGCAGTGTTACATGGATAGAAAACATTAAAATGAACTCTTTCGCATGAATGTATTATGCAGTTCCCAGGGGAACTAGCAGATTATTTTTCAGCAACGATTGAATCTTTCCGGAATTTTCTCGACGCTGAATGGCATCCAAACGAAGAGTTCCGCGCGTGTATATGTGTGTGTATGTGTGCTCCGATCTCTTCCCGGGGAACCGTTTGTGGCATCACTCTCCTCCTGATAGATTCCCTTCTGGCGCACAAACAGGCTCTTGGTGACACCGTTCATCCGCGCTTTCATGATAAACATGATAAACGAAGAGCTTCACCACAACAGCGACAACATGCTCCAATCGCTGTTCAATTTGAACTGAGTGGATTTCCGAGCGGCGCTCGCTTATATACCGATTGGTGATTTCAATAGCCTGTTTTGAAAGGGATTTTAAGACTATTGAAACAAGTTTTTGGATCAAAAAGTAACAAGTATATAACGCGTAGATATTTTATCTTTCGAATGAAGTGTTTATCATACCATTTCGTTCAGTTGTTTAGGAGCTATTAACGCTCAAAATCTCGGTCTCCGGCGTAACGCTTTCGTTTTCGAAACTTTGATTTTACACCCCGGTATAGAAATGAAAGACGTAGTCCTACGTCAAAAAACGCACAAAAACAGGTTTTACTGTATACGAAAGTCAAACATTTATATTTTGCTTTTGAACGTATGAATCTAAAGACGAATATATCGACGAATAGTTCATATATGGATCCGTTCAATGCAGTTACAAAAGGGACTGAAATCAAATAAGAATAGTCCGTAATGATCTTATGCGTTATCTTCTATCTATATACAGTGGAACCCCGATTATCCGCGGAATAGTCGGGCTAGCTCACCGCGAATCACGGAAATCGCGGATAACACAACAAATGACTAAAAATGAGGTGCAAACACGAAAAAAAACAGATATTTCAGTATGAAAACAATGTTTTATCAATACAGGAATCATTGAACTATCCATCTGTAAGGTCGTGTACACCAGTAGTCAAATGATGGGCCTGATTCTCGAATACACTTCGAATACACTTCACGGTGGAAACGGAATGAAACGTATCTGCGATGACAACGGTACGGTGTCGACATCTGGAAATGAAATTTTTTCCCATTAAAACTTATCATTACAATATCAAATTATCTTCAGATAAAATTTTGAACACCAGTTTGATATGAAGACTTTAATTTTCACTAATGATTTTTATTTGAAAAGTGCTCATTCTGCCTGAAAACTCATTATTATCTTTGACACTTCACTAACTCTTAAAACGTAGTTCAGTGGCGTGCCGTTTATTTCGTTTCCACCGTGAAGTGTATTCGAGAATCAGGCCCGGTTAGTTTATTTCATGCGACGCTTGGAAAACAATTCTGTAACTGTGAACACATCAGCTGGTTACTTATATTCGAAGATGTTAAGTTTTCATTGCTTCTGCCTCTGTTCGATCCTTTGATGATTAGGTTTACCCTCGGCGTGAAGTTGATCCATACGATTTTCGAGGCGGTCCAGAATCTGATCCCGTGTCGATGGATCTATTTTGAATTCGTCGAAAATCTTTTGGGTCTCATTGCGGATGCTGGGTCGGGGTCCTCTCATGTTTTCCTCAAGGGTGGCACCGGCACCATTCGTCATTCGTCCAGCGGCAGGTTGATTTGCCAGACTCAAATTTATCGCTCCGAAGAAGCACACTGCGCAGAGTAGAATCAATACCGTTTTGAAGGCCATCGCCCTTAACTGGATGTGTTTGTTGCACTTCGGTTGTCCAGTGGCTGTCCAGTGACACTTCTGGGTTTGATCCATTGCTTTTATACCAACGACATGTTTGTGGTGATGAGATTTTAATCATCATTTTCGGAACGAGTTCATAATGCCATCGCTAATTCATATTACATTATTGCTATTCATGTGGATAAAAAAAACTCTAACACCATCCAAACGAAGCTTCCGGTCACTGAAAAATCATTCAATTACCCTCCCACCGAATGACATAAATTCTTCCGCACGGTCGGTACGCTTCAGCAGATTCCACAAACGGCGGTCAATTGCACAGTTTCCAAGTGGATGGAGACATCGCCCCATCGCATCGCCCACTTAGCCCCGGTATGGTACACCTCAAGCTTGCCAGGAATTTCCCCATTGAATAGAGTGAATGAATAGAAAGTTGTCAAATTTAGGGTAGGTTCATAAAATTACTATGGAACTAACTTTCGCGGATCATCCGCTCGCGGATAATGGGGGTTCTACTGTATATGAAAATGGATTTCTGTCTGTCTGTCTGTCTGTCTATCTGTCTGATTCTTAGGGATTCTTATCAACATGAAAATTGGTATGTAGGGGTTTTTGGGGCCGGGGAAAGTTTTCGTGATAGTTTGAGACCCCTCCCCCTCTCCAAAAGCCCCCCAAACATGTCGTTGGTATAAAAGCAATGGATCACACCCAGAAGTGTCACTGGACAGCCACTGGACAACCGAAGTGCAACAAACACATCCAGTTAAGGGCGATGGCCTTCAAAATACAAATTAAACACAAATTTCTGCATAACTCGAAAACTAGTCAAGCAAATGGAGCCAAATTAGGCATGTGAAGGTTTTACGGGGCACGAAACGTTTCTATGGTGAATACACTCCTCCCCCCTTCTCTAAGGGGGGCTGCCATACAAACGAAACACAAACTTCTGCATAACTCGAGATTTTTGGATATGAGAAATGTTTCTATAATGGTATGACTGGTATGACCTCCCTCCTCTGGAATGAAGAGGGAGAAATCGGAAATACTCGGAAAATAATCAATCAAATGAAACCAAATTAGGCATATTGAGATTTTAGGGTGCAACAAATATTTCTATGGTGGTTAGACTATCCACCCCCCACCCCTCTAAGGGGGGTTGCCATACAAATGAAACACAAATTTCTGCATTACTCGAGAATTCTTCAAGCAAATGAAATCAAATTAAGCATATTGAGGTTTTAGGGTGTAATAAATGTTTCTATGATGATTAGACTCCTCACCCCCGTCTCTAAGGGGGGGCTGCCATACAAATGAAACACAAGTTTCTGCATTACTCGAGAATTAATCAAGCAAATGAAACCAAATTTGGTATGTGGAGGTTTTAGGATGTAATAAGTATTTCTATGGTGGTTAGACACTACTTCCGCTCTCTAAGGGTGGGCTGTCATACAAATGAAACACAAATTTCTGCATAACTCGAAAACTAGTCAAGCAAATGGAGCCAAATTAGGCATGTGAAGGTTTTACGGGCCACGAAACGTTTCTATGGTGAATACACTTCTCCCCCCTTCTCTAAGGTTTTAGGATGTAATAAGTATTTCTATGGTGGTTAGACACTCCTTCCGCTCTCTAAGGGTGGGCTGTCATACAAATTAAACACAAATTTCTGCATATCTCGAAAATTAGTCAAGCAAATGGAGCCAAATTAGGCATGTGAAGGTTTTACGGGGCACGAAACGTTTCTATGGTGAATACACTCCTCCCCCCTTCTCTAAGGGGGGCTGCCATACAAAGGAAACACAAACTTCTGCATAACTCGAGATTTTTGGATATGAGAAAAGTTTCTATAATGGTATCACTGGTATGACCTCCTTCCTCTGGAATGAAGAGGGGGCCCCAAAAAATATTACACATATTTCAATCAAAAATATTCCAACCAAACATGACAATTGATAATTTTCGAAAAACTTTGAAGGAAAAAGGGGAAATTCGGAAAATTAAATTCCCATATGTTCTACAATCACATAGTGACAAGTGCTGTTAGTCCATTTGATGTTTGCGCTAGCGAAATTGATCTTTGTTCGAAACTGGAAATGGAATTTAATGTGAAGAAACGCATTAAAAAAGAATCGCCGGATGTGTTGATAAGAGCAGAACTCGAGGGAGGAATTGTCCGATTTAGGGCTGTCTTTATTCTATGATATTTTCTGTATAAAACATTTATTCCATGTAACGGAGAAACATGTTATTTGCAAGTGGTTGAAAATCTTGAACGAGAATTATGTCTGAAAATAATCTGATATTATAATGATGAGTTTTGTTAGAAATACTAGGAATTTTATAGTAAAAGATAAATTCAACGGGGTCGATTAGAAGATCAATCAATGAACAGTTCTGCGATTGGACCCATGAACTTGCTCATAGTAAGAAAACGTGAATGTTTGAAGGTATTGATAACAAAAAAACAAATTTTGGGCGGGACGAAGTTTGCCGGGTCAGCTAGTAAAATAAAAAAAACATCACATCCCCATCCGTGTGTAGTCGTATATGGTCCTTCATCACACCTCCGCCCGCGAGGATTTTCTTTGGAGCATCCAAACAACCTTTTATGGCAATCGGAACTATAAAAGTGTTGTTTGCTGCTTCGTCTATCGGGAATGTTGTTGACGGTTGTGAACTCTTGGCGTTATTTCTCGCACGAAGGATAACTGCTTAACTGGGAAGTAAAACTGCTCAATTTCTTCAAAATAGTTTATAGTTTCTTCTTTCAATAGTAAGTTGGAACCAGTTCGTGAAATTTCCCATTCTATGTGTTAGAGTAAAAGCTGCACTGGTCACTGGAATATGCATACGAATAACAAATGCGACTTGCAATGATACGGTTTCTCAATAAACTTACATGTTGTAGCTGATAAACGCCTTCTCCCTCTTCCAGTGAAATTTTATTTATCCGAATGAAGGTTTCTCGAATAGTTTACCGACAGCTAGGGCTTCCACTTTTCTTAATGGCATAATTTCAAATGGAGAAAATTACATTGCATGTTTCATTTGATTGAACAGTTCCCTCTCACCGCTAAGATTGACATCGAACCAATCACAGTAGATAGTTCTGGTTTCATTAAGGTAAACTGACCAGACGACCCGCTTTACGCGGGACAGTCCCGCATTTGGCAAAAGAAACGAAAATGTCCCGCGATATCAATATATTTCAATATCACAATTTGATCATGTTGATTTTCTTTAATGGATGAACCTCAAAAAAGATGGGTGAGTAATGTCGGGGACACATTATTCGAATATCATGGAGCACAGATCCCAGAATGAGCAGCTTTTCATGTACAAAATTACACAAAAAAAATCAAAGAATAAAACAAAACCTCAGCACTCAGCAAACACTCAAACGTTTGGATTCAAATACGAAAAAATCAAAAGTCGTCGTGCAAATGTCGTGCGGTGCAAATGTTGTAGGAGTTATTGTTCAGACGGCAACGAACACACACTTGATGGAAAGCATATCATAATAGGAATTTACCGTCTGGTATCGTGATATAATTGGGCTTTGCACTCCTCATGAATAACTGTGTTCTACTAGTCAAGTCCTTCATTTGATACCCATATTGATGGGGCTTTGAGAAACTATGTAATCCGCCATTTTGTAGCGGTCGCCATCTTGGATTTTCAAGATCATGAAATACGCAGTTTTATAATGACTGCGGAGATAAAGGTGTGTTCCAAATTTCAGATCAGCCGGTCAACAGGAAAGGGGTCAAATTTCAATTAATGTGGTACCGCGCCATAGACAAAGATGTTACATATGAACATACAAATATGTCACAGCTAAATAAAACCGTTTAAAAACTCCAGCATTTTATCAAATCGAGCGCTATTAGCCACTCATTCACCCGGCGCGACGCTTCCACCGCTTCTAACACACTTCGATAGGCTCTCCTGCTCCACATCCCATTTAAACTACTGTCTCTCACTCTTGCGGTATCGCACTGCATACATCCCTGGCAAATGCAGCGATATCTCTTTTGCTGACAATCAATTTCAAGATATCGTCGATCCTGCTTGGCGTCCGATGATAGAATGTGGCCAAGCCCCACCATCGCTCACTTTAACGTTTACGTTGTAGCGACCGCCTATATTTATTTATAATCTTTTTTTTTGTCTCCCTCCTTTACATTGTCCATACGTTTCGCTCGAACCCGTGGTTGCTTGTAATGAATAGCTGTTTGCTGCGGGAGCGTAGATTGGAGAGTAGGGAATTCTCTCCAATGTATTGGAGAATGTATTGGAGAGTGTGGAATCTTTTCTTCCAATTTTTCATCAATTTGAACTTTATATGAGCTGAAAACCCGTGATGTGTAGCATATAAACAATTGTTGAGGATATTTCCTATCAATGTGTGTATTTGGAATCAAAATCCATTCATTAATTGAGGAGGTATTAGCGTTCAAAAACTGTACACTTATTGAAATCGAAATATTGAAATGGGCCCCTATATTGAAAGGTTAGACGTAGTCCTACGTCAAAAAACTTTTAGATGGCAGACTGTTCAAGAACGCTTCTAATGCATCCAAAGATTAATACGTTAGGCTGGTTTCATCGCACCGACATTGGGCTTTTTGTTTAGAGAGTGTCAACTGGAAGCGACAGCAACACAATTGGAAAATGATTTTTATAAAAGTCCCCTCCGCAGGGACCAACGTGAGTCATACGAAAAGTTCATCTTTGATCTCCTAGCTCGATCAGGGCTTAACGTTTCAAATAAGCCGGAAGAACTAGTGTATACTCGACAGGAAGAGGCAGAGTTGTTTTATGAAGTATCGTAAATGAAGCGCTGAGCGGTCTTACGGAAGTTGGCCGGAACCTGAACCATGGCCAATGAAAAAATGTATATCGGCGTGTTATTTTACCTTTTCGTGGCTTTGGTGGTCGTCTGTCTCTCTATTTTGGCCATTCGCCCAAAAGTTTTCTATCGGGCGCACTCCTTCTGGATGATTGCCTGTTGCTCAGATACGGCCGGTCTCGTCTGACGCTTCCGCATAAAAATGTCCATTTTGGCCAGATTCTTCTTCACCGTTTGGCCAGTTGCTTTGATTTCCCGTCTTAAGGAGCGACAGAGAGATGATATTGTAAATACCAGATCGGCCATATCTGACGGATACAAAGTGCCTCAGGATGTCCAACTCTTTCGCTGTGGAGTGGAGCTTGCAGTATGGAAAAATAATCAAGTTACTTGACAGTGCTGCCGCAGCGAATCAACAGCCTTGAATCATTTTTGTTGTAGACTTAATAAACGTAAGATTTAAAGAAAATTTGTTCCTATAAATTATCTTTCATCGCCATCCGAAATTAGTCCATTTTTTTGAATGCATACGTTAACACTAAAATCGATGAAAAATGAATTGGAATTTTCGAGCATTCCATTCGGTAATTTGAAGAAAATTGTAGAATTTAAATCGTACTTGCCAGGCGTAAATGCTCTGATTGAGCGAGTGATTCTCGGGCGTAAACAAAATCTAAACCACCGAAAAATCACAACTGAGTGCCGATACTCAGAAAGAAATAATACTGATCAGTCTAGACTCGCTAAACTATGGCTTATGTTCACATAACGTTATCAATACGATCAACGAAGGGAAAGTATTAAGGAATTATCATCACCGAGTTACTATGCGGAAGAACTTGTTAATACCAAAAGAGCCCCAATTCGCATGTATTATAAATTTGCTCATGTTACGCTCGCGTATAATCAGAATTTTACTTCATATGCAAATGCACCTTCTATATATTTATATTAGGCTGTCAAAAAAGTCCTGCGGTATTTCCGCGAGGTGTCGTTGTAAGCGCGTAGTTCTAGTTGTATTCATTGTATCGAGTTATACTATAGCTTGTTGGAAAGGTAATTTAATATAGTCCTTGACAGTGTTTTGTTTGGTTAAGTCGTTCGTGAGTTATAGTGTCGCAAATATGGAGCAAAATAAAGAGATAATCCGACATATTTTACAGTACTACTATGACGAAGGCAAAAATGCATCTCAAGCTGCCAATAAAATTTGTGCAGTTTATGGACCCGATACAGTTTCCATTTCCACCGCACAACGATGGTTTCAACGTTTTCGTTCTGGTGTAGAGGTCGTCGAAGATGCGCCACGCTCCGGAAGGCCTGTCGTCGAAAATTGAGACAAAATCGCTGAATTAGCCGAGAAAAACCGGCATAGTAGCAGCCGTAGCATCGGCCAAGAGCTGGGGATAAGTCATCAAACCGTTATTAACCATTTGAAGAAGCTTGGATTCACAAAGAAGCTCGATGTATGGGTGCCACACACGTTGACGCAAAAAAACATCTTTGACCGTATCGACGCATGTGAATCGCTGCTGAATCGCAACAAAATCGACCCGTTTCTGAAGCGGATGATGACTGGCGATGAAAAGTGGGTCACTTACGACAACGTGAAGCGCAAACGGTCGTGGTCGAAGTCCGCTGAAGCGGGTCAGACGGTGGCCAAGCCCTCATTAACGGCTAGGAAGGTTCTGCTGTGTGTTTGGTGGGATTGTCAAGGAATATTCTATTATGAGCTGCTTCCCTATGGCCAAACGCTCAATCCGGACTTGTACTACCAACAACTGGACCGCTTGAAGGTAGCACTCATGAAGAAGAGGCCATCTTTGATAAACAGAGGCCGCATTGTCTTCCATCAGGACAACGCCAGGCCACACACTTCTTTGGTGACGCGCCAGAAGCTCCGGGAGCTCGGATGGGAGGTTCTTTTGCATCCGCCGTATAGTCCGGACCTTGCACCAAGTGACTACCACCTGTTTTTGTCCATGGCGAACGAGCTAGGTAGTCAGAGGTTAGCCACAATAGAGGCCTGTGAAAATTGGCTATCCGAGTTTTTTGCCAATAAGGAATCGAGCTTCTATAACAGGGGTATTATGAAGTTGGCATCTCGTTGGGAACAAGTCATCGAACAAAATGGCGCATATTTGACTTAAAACAGATGATTGTAACTAATTTTATGAACAAATGAAAATTCAAAAAAATACCGCAGGACTTTTTTGACAGCCTAATATTAGCAATTGTTCATCGGAACATATCGTTCATACATTTTACTTTAGTATTGAATTGTTATTTTTTTTTCAAATGTATTCAAAGACTCGTGTCAATGAAGCGCCACACAGTCTGATAAGTGAATTGATCTATTTATATCTTCTCTTACAAACACTATAACCCCATTTTTACTCGTGAGTTTACCTATACTACTACAATGGCTAGCTTCCATCTTCACCTTAAGATTCGCCGTATCGAATCATAACGATACTTTGCTACTATTCTCGGTATGGTTTTCAAAATAACGTTTTCTTTGAAGACCGCAACAACAAAACAAAACCGATAATTCACAAACTAAAAGAAAGCTTAGGCTACGAACTCGATTGTAAAGCATCGCGAATCCATATCTTCTATGGGTGATAACATAGTCGGCGACAGTCTGTTTGTAAACAATACCGACAGCAATTCCAATATGACTGAAAGGACATATCGTATGATTGCTTCACCTGCTATATTATATATTTATATACACACCTTGGTTCGAACAAAGGCGCCTAGAAGTATATCCTAAGGTGGGCCAACTTGCTAAAACCACCCTTCAGCCATCTTGGAAGTCTACTGTGATTTGTTTGTAAACAAAACACAATACGCTAGTACCGAAGCTTGCTGGTGATCAGTCTGTATCTTTCAAGCTACAGGCAAATAATTCCTCTTCTGCTTTCTTCCGTACTGTTATCATATACCGCTCCCTTAACCAACTTAGTGAAGAAACGGCCTCACCTTAGGATATACTTCTAGGCGCCTTGGTTCGATCCAAGGCGGTATAATAAGGTGGAACGTTATGTCAGAACTGCTGTTCAGCCATTACTTGAGTTCGAATTGACAGCGGCCAAACGAACGGCTAGAGTTTTCCGAGAAAGAGGATAACAAATGGCATGCAATGAGGAGTGCATGCCGCTATGTGTTTGCTGCGCATAAATGTTGGTTTTGTTTACGCTGTTGGCATCATTGTAGTGTTTCGGTGACTGCTGCAAGTTATTGTCTGCATTGCTGTTCTACGGGACGTGAGGGTTGTTGCCGTTGCTGCTGGGATTGGTAACTCAGCGATTGTGGGAGCTTTGCTAGTGGGTATATAAAAGAGGTGGCTCTTAATAACCGGTGGGCTTGTGCCGTACTGCTTTAGCTGAAGACTCGCCTGATCGTTCGGGTTGTGAGACACAACAGCTAGTTCGATTGAAACCAGCCCAGCGTAGGTATATGTTGGTGGGGACCGCTATGTAGCATAAAGATTTGATCTACTTTGTTTATAAACAAAAAAAGCCGCTGTCATTTTTCATCCCCTCTCGCATCATCCATGCCTTATCCTCATACTGTCGAAAACGAACCACCTGTCAATTCCAGCTCCTTGGTTCGAACCAAGGGATTACCCCGACGTAGGAAGCAAGATGTTGATGTCCTCGCACTTCGCACCAGTTGACTTGACTCCCGATCGTGATCCTGCAAACTGCCAACATCGCTCAAGATAACAATGAAATACTGGGAATGTTGTTGTGCAATGCTCAAAACCGCTCAAAACGAATGACTGATAAGTACACTGCAAAACAAACGTTAAAAGTTCCACAATATAATTCAAACACAAGACGGAAGCATTTTTGCATTTTTGATAGACGAACACTGTAGATAGGGTGTTCACGAAAAAAAAACTATTACAGTAGAACCCCGATTATCCGCTGGATAGTCTGACTAGCTCACAGCGAATAACGAAAATCGCGGATAACGCTATAAAAGACAAAAAATGAGTTTCAAACACGATAAAAAGATATTTCAGCACGAAAACTATGTTTTATCAATACAGAAATCATCAAACTGTCAATCTACCAACTCGTGTACATCAGTGATCAGATAAAGTGAAAGCCAAAACAAAAGTGCATGAACGCGTCATTCACTGACAAATTCGGGAAAGCCCTATACATTTACATCCACTCGCGGATAATCGGGGTTCCACTGTATGCGTAATATTTCTACTTCTACTGAGGGGAATATTTCAACTCATTGAGGCAGACTCACATCACAAATTCAATTTCAGCTTCGGTTGAAAAAGTACTCCAAGCGCAGTGATTGCAAAATATATTTTATCTGTTTCGGCAAATAAAGGGTGTGTCACATCAAATTGCATCACGGAAAAAACGCTGTAGAAATTCGCCCAGTAGACCCATCCTTTTGAAAATTTTAGACAGTAAAATAAAAACTATTAAACAACTTTTGGCATTTTCTTTTTATTCATACTTCGAGCCCAAGCCCGTATGCTCGCACCTTCCTCTTTACCCCGTCCATAAGGTTCTGTACAACGTCAGGTTGTAGTTTTTTTTAACAGAAATCCATTTTCCCTTGAAGTCCGCCTCCGATTTGACAACTTTTGGGTTCTTCCGGAGGGCCTCCTTCATAATCGCCCAATATTTCTTCATTGGGCGAAGCTCCGGCGCGTTGGGCGGGTTCATTTCCTTTGGCACGAAGGTGACCCCGTTGGCTTCGTACCACTCCAACACGTCCTTTGAACAGTGGCACGAAGCGAGATCCGGCCAGAAGATGGTCGGGCCCTCGTGCTGCTTCAATAGTGGTAATAAGCGCTTCTGTAGGCACTCCTTAAGGTAAATCTGCCGTTTACCGTGCCGGTCATCACGAAGGGGGCGCTCCGCTTTCCGCAAGAGCAGATCGCTTGCCACACCATGTACTTTTTGGCAAACTTGGATAGTTTCTGCTTGCGAATCTCCTCCGGAACGCTGAATTTGTCCTCTGCGGAGAAGAACAACAGGCCCGGCAGCTGACGAAAGTCCGCTTTGACGTAGGTTTCGTCGTCCATTACCAGGCAATGCGGCTTCGTCAGCATTTCGGTGTACAGCTTCCTCGCGTCTTCCCCACCATGTTTTGCCTTTCGTCGCGGTTAGGAGCCTTCGGAACCTTGTATGTACGCAGGCCCTCCCGCTGCTTGGTCCGCTGGACGAATGAACTTGACAAATTCAGCTTATTGGCGACATCCCGGACCGAACGAACGAACTCGGATCACGTCTAAACTGCTTAACTACGCGCTTGTGATCTTTTTCACTGACGGAGCATCCATTTTTGCCGTTCTTCACCTTCCGGTCGATGGTTAGGTTCTCGAAGGATCGTTTTAGTACTCTGCTGACCGTGGATTGGACGATTCCCAGCATCTTACCGATGTCCCGATGTGACAACTCCGGATTCTCGAAATGAGTGCACAGGATTAATTCACGACGCTCTTTTTCGTTCGACGACATTTTTCCAAATTAACGAAAAATTGACAGTGAAGCATGGCCAACGTGATCTATACACTCTTATCTGATTATAAGCGAAAGCTGAAGATATAATTCCTAAAAATTAAATTTCTACAGCGTTTCTTCCGTGATGCAATTTGATGTGACACACCCTTTAGAACGAATTTCTTCTCTCCGAATTTTCTATGAAACCAGTGTTCTCTCTAGAAAGCAAATGAAGACCCAACCCTTTCTAATGGATATTTTGATATCTATTGGATATTTTGAACATGTGCAAATGGAAACAAATACGTACTCGTAATGTGCGTTACTTTGAGTTTGTGAAAGGAAAACCAAAATCTCCAAAATGTTATTTTAATAGTATTCGAATAAAGGAACTTTAGTTTTATTTCAACAGTCTAGACTAGTAATGTTACAAAATTAAGTATTTGACAAATCGTCTAGATTCGGCGCATAGACGACTCGAAATAATACGTTGAATAGATACCGCGTGCGCTTCTCTGCTTTTCTCTATTTCGTGCGATTCAATATAATAACGCTCCCCATCAATATGTCCCAGCATAAGCATTTAAAGGGAAAACATTCAACATATCATTGTAACTATCAGTATATAGTACAGCTCGACCATCTTTCATATTGCTACACTCTGCTTAAAATCTACATCACTTTTTTCGATGACACAACGTCTCAGCTGAATCCTACGGTTGCAGCGAATTATCTACTATTTAATACAACACTTGTTTTACAGCGGTATAATTGGTCCTGAGTTGGTTGTCTTTTGCCGCTTCTAAAACTATCTACAAACTATGGGTGACTGACTAGGCTTGGAAGCTCTTCCTTCGGATTTCCTGAATCGCCCTATCCAGCTGCTCGAGATCGTAGAAGACCCGATACTCAAGATCCGCCCCCTCGAATACGTTGCACACCGAGGGTTTGAGATTCAGAAACAGCAGCATCTGGTTCCGACTCTTGAAGTCCTTGATGAGTGTATCGATGACCTGAGCGGCTGTGAAATCCGCACCGTAAATGTGCGTGCAATCTATCACTACCGGAGTTTGGTTCTTCAACCCGTGTTTGTTGATCAAATTTCGCACAAAGTCGGAAGACGGGAAAATCAGACTGCGATCCGGAGTTAACATGAGGTACTTGATTCCACAAGGGGTAATCAGTTGATCCATGTGGATCTTCGGTCGGGCAGCGTGGTACAAGATGAACAAGATGTTAAGGCCTATGCCAACAAGAATGCCGTACTCAATTGGTAGCGCCAGACAAGCGATGAAGGCAGCGATTCCGGGAACCAGGTCCGATTTTTTGCTCCGCCACATGGGCTTCACAACACGCACCTCGACCATGAATATTACGGCGGCTATGATAATGGCAGCCAGGGCTGCCTTTGGGATGTAGAAGAAGTAGGGTGTGAAGAAAAGTAACGCTAGGATAACCAGAATTCCTGTGTAGATGCCACCGAACGGAGTTCGGACGCCACTGGCGTTGTTGACAGCCCCTCGAGATAGTGCTCCTGTTCCGGGATATCCTTGCACGAATGAGTTAGCGATATTGGATGTGCCGATCGCGATTAGCTCCTGGGTAGCGTCTACGGATTTTCCGTCGGCTGAAAAAAAAAATTTGAAACAAAAATCTTTTCAAGGGAGAGATTAAAGCAGAAACCTACCAAAAGCCTTGCAAATGGCGATGTCCTCCAGGAGAGCAATCAATGGAACGACGATCAACATCGAGCCGAGGTTGCTCAACATATCACCAAACCCTTCGTACTGCTGGATCACAACTCCTTCTTCGTTCGTTATTTCGGGAACTGAGAACGGTGGTAACTGGACTGCCGGTAGACCACTTGGAACTTCCCCAATCATTTTGAAAGGCACCGCTCCACTGTTGTAAAAACTAGCACCGATAGCTCCACATACAATCACAATAATGGCATTCCTAGCCGTACCAATCAACCACAACGATTTGTTGATGATCTTCTGGAAGAGCATCTGATCTTCCGTGTCTGGGGGTCCCGCTTTTAGCCGCGGCAGCAGCCTCATCAGGAGCAGAACAATGATACACGTGAAACCCATGACAGCATCACCAAGCTGTGTGTTGTGAATGTCGTCCAGAATGGCGGTCCACTGCTCCACGAAGGTATTACCCTTCGCCGTGATCCCAAGCAAATCTTTGACTTGTGAGCTGAGAATAATCAACGCGGCAGCAGAAGTAAATCCAGAGCTTACGGGTCCGGACACAAAGTCTATTAGAAATCCAAGCCCAAAAACTCCCATTAGCAGTTCGATTATACCACTCAGGAAGCACAACAGAACAGCCCGTTGCCATATTCCTTTGCAGGCTTGGAAAGTGAGCAGAGATGCAATCGCTGTTGGTCCCATCGGGACATCCTTGCACGAGCCCAAAAAGATGTACACGAAACAACCCACGAAAGAACCGTAAAGACCGTACTATAAAGGGAAGATGATCAAACTAAACACGTTTAGAGCTCAGTGGTCTGTTGATGCTTACCGCCGCAGGAAGACCTGCGATACTGCTGTAGGCCAGTGCTTGGGGAATCACCGTCAGGCCTACGGTAAGGCCGGCCACAAAATCACCAATGGCATCATCAGCGGTGTATTTTGGCAGCCAGTTCAGCACCGGGACACGCTTGTACAGAATTTTCTTCCGAAATATGTTTTTATACTTCCGTCGGCACCATGGTCCAATCTCGCGAATGTGATCCATAGCGGATTTGCTGTCGTCGGATACTGAAATGGGAAGTTAGTGTTGGACGCTTAGTGCATTTTATATAATCCCCCTTATTCTACGCGGCGAATGATGTGAGATGGCTCAAGTGACTGCATTCCCGTAGAAGAATGGCGTGACTATAGTTCGTCACTATGTGAGATTTGAAGTCGTGTCCTCATTTGTTATCGACGTCAAATAGGAGCCCAAAAGTAAAGTGGCTTCCAGAATAAAGTAGTAAACTTTGCAATCTCACGTCACTCGCCGCGCGGAATAAAGGGGAATGTTCTGTATATGAAAGTCTCAGTTTTTCTGCCAGAACTCAGCGCATCTTCTTATGGAGATTGTTTATGATAGTGTTTAAAGTCATCGGCAGAATAAAAAGCCCACAATAATATTCTATTCAATTTCTTTAAAAAATTTTATGGATAACATCTTCGTATCGGTTGAAATCATATTTAATGTATTTGTTTTAAATTCCATTCGTAATACAGAGAGAAACAAAAGAAACTCAGTTTTAATCATGGGAATGAGATTTGTTCGACAAAAATTCATTGACAAAACTTCTAACTTGGAACTTTTACCTCGGAAAAAATGCAATGCATTTTGAAATCGTTCAGTGATCGATGTATCCTCCATTCACTTTCAGTACCTTTTGTGGGCGTTTCGGCATACTCTCCACGAGGTTTTTTTAAGGTACAACGTTAATTTATGAATACACAAAGGAATTGTCGAAACATTTGATTTGGCGAAACAATAAATATGTTTCTGAGACATTCAGGGACGTGTATCTCGCTTTGTGAATTGGATGCACAACAAAAATTGAAAATCACATACCAGTCTACCGCATAAATTAACCCTTTGCGGTCGTTTGTCTGCTCTCAACCACCACATCAAGGAACTATACTAATCTTATAGTTTATTCAAAAATGTATCATTTCACACTTTTAAGACGAATCTTAATGTCTAGTGAACCTTTCCCCGTACCAAAAGGGTGCTTTTATGATAACGTTAATTAGTATAAACAAAAGTTGTCACCTATTCCTATGTTTGCGGACCACATTATATTGGCTGTCAAAAAAGTCCTGCGGTATTTTTTTTTGAATTTTCATTTGTTCATAAAATTAGATACAATCATCTGTTTTAAGTCAAATATGCGCCATTTTGTTCGATGACTTGTTCCCAACGAGATGCCAACTTCATAATACCCCTGTTATAGAAGCTCGATTCCTTATTGGCAAAAAACTCGGAATGCTAATTTTCACAGGCATCTTTTGTGGCTAACTTCTGACTACCTAGCTCGTTCGCCATGGACAAAAACAGGTGGTAGTCGCTTGGTGCAAGGTCCGGACTATACGGCGGATGCAAAAGAACCTCCCATCCGAGCTCCCGGAGCTTCTGGCGCGTCACCAAAGAAGTGTGTGGCCTGGCGTTGTCCTGATGGAAGACAATGCGGCCTCTGTTTATCAAAGATGGCCTCTTCTTCATGAGTGCTATCTTTAAGCGGTCCAGTTGTTTGCAGTACAGGTCCGAATTGAGCGTTTGGCCATAGGGAAGCAGCTCATAATAGATTATTCCTTGACAATCCCACCAAACACACAGCAGAACCTTCCTGGCCGTTAATGAGGGCTTGGCCACCGTCTGAGCCGCTTCAGCGGACTTCGACCACGACCGTTTGCGCTTCACGTTGTCGTAAGTGACCCACTTTTCATCGCCAGTCACCATCCGCTTCAGAAACGGGTCGATTTTGTTGCGATTCAGCAGCGATTCACATGCGTCGATACGGTCAAAGATGTTTTTTTGCGTTAACGTGTATGGCACCCATACATCGAGCTTCTTTGTGAATCCAAGCTTCTTCAAATGGTTAAAAACGGTTTGATGACTTATCCCCAGCTCTTGGCCGATGCTACGACTGCTACTATGCCGGTTTTTCTCGGCTAATTCAGCGATTTTGTCTCAATTTTCGACGACAGGCCTTCCGGAGCGTGGCGCATCTTCGACGACCTCTACACCAGAACGAAAACGTTGAAACCATCGTTGTGCGGTGGAAATGGAAACTGTATCGGGTCCATAAACTGCACAAATTTTATTGGCAGCTTGAGATGCATTTTGGCCTTTGTCATAGTAGTACTGTAAAATATGTCGGATTTTCTCTTTATTTTGCTCCATATTTGCGACACTATAACTCACGAACGACTTAACCAAACAAAACACTGTCAAGGACTATATTATAGCGCACAAAAATACCTTTCCAACAAGCTATAGTATGAATCGATACAATGAATACAACTAGAACTACGCGCTTACAACGACACCTCGCGGAAATACCGCATTAGGATACCTTTTTTGACATCCTAATATTAGTAATTGTCCTGTTTTTATGCAACTGACACTGGTGATCTTTACATTTGAGATTGTGGCTCTAATTACCGATGTCGAACGTAAGAAGCATTACACTTTACATCAAAATCACCATCTGGTTTTTGTTAGGCGGCTGATACTCAGTTCTTAAAGAATCTCAATCAATTGGTTCTGGTGCTCTTCTGATTTTGGCACTCGCAACGAAAATTCCTCAACAGTCTGTTCAGGGTTGGGTGGCCGATTCTAGCGGATCGCAAGCAAATCTCGTCAATAAGAATGCCAAATGTTCAAGTTACACAGAAAGTTGGCAAGCATACCGTTCTCCGGTGTCGGTAGTGCATGGATACAAATGAATAGTGCTGTGTGAACTTTTACATTCCTATGAATTACTCGTGAAAAAAACGTTGCAGGTGATCAACCGTTGGCAACTATTCCGATCGGTAATTGGATCCTCCCTTCAGGCATGACCTTGGCGGACCCAGGATCGATTCTCTTCTGGTATTTATACGCCGCGTAAGCATCACCCTCTTCGCGATCTTAAGGGGGTCTCCGTAACCACAACGGTTGCGCGTCCAATGATTGATCTTCTAATAGTTTCTGAAAAAAGTTTCATGGCCCCGTTCAGCACGATAAGAAACAATAAACTGAAGAATTTACAAGACTGATTAGGACTATTACTTTATCTCGTCTCAGAAAATTGAATATAACCACTTCAATCATGGTTAGATTCAATTTTCTGAGACGAGATAAAGTAAAAGCATTATGTTCGGAACATAACACACAATGCTTCGGAAGGCAGCAATGCTCCAACCACTGCACAATCATAACTAAGTGGATTTCCGAGCTGGCACCTGTTTATATACAGATTTTTGTGAATTTAATATTCTGTTATCAAAAGTAATTTTCAGGCTATCGAAACAAGTTCTTGAGTCAATAAGTAACAAGCATCAGGTATGGGCAAAATCGCATCGAAATTCGTTCAAAAACACTCATCCACAGATAAAACTCACCCTTCTATTCTCCGTTTATGCCTCACTTCATTTGAGACAGAAAACATTCACCTATCATCTTCGCAAAGTTCATTCTCGATTTGAACGGAAAATCATCTGTTTTCCACTCAAATAGCAATCATTGAGCCTCGATCGCGGCAGTAGAATATAAGTAGATAATTGAAATCGAGTTGTTTCCTGTGCACTTTTGCAATGACATTTTTTTGTTTCTAGTATGAAACGATCTAAGCCAACGTATGTGGTATGCCATACAAATGAAACATAAATTTACTCGAGAATTAATCGAGTAAACGAAACCAAATTTCCCATGTGGATAAATGTTTTCACGGTGGTTAGACACTCCACCCCTCCAGGATCAATCAATGAACAGTTCTAGTAAGAAAACGTGCATATTTGAAGGTATTGATAACAAAAAACAAATTTTGGGCGGGACGAAGTCTGCCGGGTCAGCTAGTGTGAAATAAAATACAACGTGCGTTTTATCCATCGTTCTTATCGCAATTTTTTTCTACCGTTTTACCAAGTAGAAGATGATAAATTATCAGTTTTTTTTCAGGACTATTTTTTCAAATAGTTTCAGCTGTTAATATTTAAAGTTTATGCGTCCAGAGCATCCACTATAGCATTTCTGGTATTGTGTTCTCTTTTTGGTGTTTTTGGCCATCCTTAGCAATCGTGCGATCACGTTTGGATTCACCGACCCAAAAATGGACAGTTTCATACATCATGCTTGAGTTTGATCTACATCTTCCTTGATGACAGCTACTGATGAACATTTCTTAAAACAATGAATTACACTATGAATTTGAAACTTATTTTTCACTGAACACAGAACGCCTGCACCTCAACTGCCTGTCATCTCGACTTGAATATTTTGCTTATTATTAGAGGAACTGGTACAAATTCAGCACCTCATTTCGTTTTTTTGGACTTAGCTCTTGGCCAATGCTCGGAATTTCTTCATATTACGTCAGCTTATGAAGGGATCTATTGCGGACATTTCCCCGCAAACCGATTTCAAAAATCTTGATTTGGCTCGGAGCTTTGAGCATAGAAGTGAAACAACTCAAATTCGAGTACCCGAGATGCCTGGGTATAAGTTTGGCACCCCATTTTTTAATTTTTTCAAATTAAAAGAATCGTCCTGAAATCACTGAAAAATGTATGTTTTGACATTTTCATACAAAATAAAAGTGAAGTACACTATCTTACGTAAAGGGTGTGTCACATCAAATTGCATCACGGAAAAAACGCTGTAGAAATTCGCCCAGTAGACCGATCCTTTTGAAAATTTTAGACAGTAAAATAAAAACTATTAAACAACTTTCGGCATTTTCTTTTTATTCATACTTCGAGCCCAAGCCCGTATGCTCGCACCTTCCTCTTTACCCCGTCCATAAGGTTCTGTACAACGTCAGGTTGTAGTTTTTTTTTTAACAGAAATCCATTTTCTCTTGAAGTCCGCCTCTGATTTGACAACTTTTGGGTTCTTCCGGAGGGCCTGCTTCATAATCGCCCAATATTTCTCTATTGGGCGAAGCTCCGGCGCGTTGGGCGGGTTCATTTCCTTTGGCACGAAGGTGACCCCGTTGGCTTCGTACCACTCCAACACGTCCTTGGAATACTGGCACGAAGCGAGATCCGGCCAGAAGATGGTCGGGCCCTCGTGCTGCTTCAATAGTGGTAGTAAGCGCTTCTGTAGGCACTCCTTAAGGTAAACCTGCCCGTTTCCCGTGCCGGTCATCACGAAGGGGGCGCTCCGCTTTCCGCAAGAGCAGATCGCTTGCCACACCATGTACTTTTTGGAAAACTTGGATAGTTTCTGCTTGCGAATCTCCTCCGGAACGCTGAATTTGTCCTCTGCGGAGAAGAACAACAGGCCCGGCAGCTGTAGAAAGTCCGCTTTGACGTAGGTTTCGTCGTCCATTACCAGGCAATGCGGCTTCGTCAGCATTTCGGTGTACAGCTTCCTCGCGTCTTCCCCACCATGTTTTGCCTTTCGTCGCGGTTAGGAGCCTTCGGAACCTTGTATGTACGCAGGCCCTCCCGCTGCTTGGTCCGCTGGACGAATGAACTTGACAAATTCAGCTTATTGGCGACATCCCGGACCGAACGAACGAACTCGGATCACGTCTAAACTGCTTAACTACGCGCTTGTGATCTTTTTCACTGACGGAGCATCCATTTTTGCCGTTCTTCACCTTCCAGTCGATGGTTAGGTTCTCGAAGTATCGTTTTAGTACTCTGCTGACCGTGGATTGGACGATTCCCAGCATCTTACCGATGTCCCGATGTGACAACTCTGGATTCTCGAAATGAGTGCGCAGGATTAATTCACGACGCTCTTTTTCGTTCGACGACATTTTCCCAAATTTACGAAAAATTGACAGTGAAGCATGGTCAACGTGATCTATACACTCTTATCTGATTATAAGCGAGAGCTGAAGATATAATTCCTAAAAATTAAATTTCTACAGCGTTTTTTTCCGTGATGCAATTTGATGTGAAACACCCTTTAAATTAACTCAATTTTGACGAAAAAGAATGCAATTTTACAAAACAAAGAGGATCAAAAAAACCATTTTTTCAACAAAAAGTGAACAAATTTCATCTCGATTTATTTCTTACTAAAAAAGTAAAACGAATCGAAAGCCTTTACAAAAGTCGCAAGCGTAATAATCAGTCTCGCATAGTGTATCATCAACACTATGTTTACATTGGGGTGCCAAATTACCCGCATACCGAATTTTCACTTTGGAATGAAATCTATGAAATTTGTGATTAAAATCTCGATACACTTACTCGAATTCGTTGAAGAGCATCGATTTCTTGATCCAAATCAGCTTTAATATTTAAATTCGACTCACTATTCTATTTTTAATGATTTTTCAAAAGACGCACATGAAAAATTTTCGAGATTTCAAAAACAACAAAACATGATTATTTTTTTAAAACGCGCAGATATTTTGGGTTTTTGGAATCGTTTTTTACTTCATTACTAAAACACTTTTTTTATTCACCACCAGAGTGCGCTCATTCCGCCGGAGATCCGGGTGGGTACCAAATTACCCACGGGGTACCGAATTTGTACCAGTTCCTCTATGATTGAATAAATCCTTCGGAACTATTACCTGAGAATGACCTTATTTACCTTATTGTTAAGCTTTAAAAGTACGATCAGGAAGCGCAAAACAAACACGGATGAGAACTTGATGATTATGTATACGTTTTGTGGAACGTTCAAATTGCTGCTATGCAATTTGGTATCACGGGATATCACAGCTGCTCTTTTTAGTAGACTCAAAACTAGTCAATTGTTTTCACTGTATTGATGCACAAAAATTTGCTTGCACTTTTGTTTCCGATCAATTCTTCACTTCATCTCAAACAACCATAATCGAACTGGGTCGCACAAATCCGATAGAATGTGGTTCATTGCACGAAACTTGCTTGTAGGGGTTCACAAACAAATGATTTTAATATTCATTGATAATTACAACACAATGTAACAGGCATAAATATTCTGTCAGTTTCATCCTGTCAAACACCAGAACACAAAGTTTTATTTTTGAAAAAAAAAATAAATTTGATTCTTGCGACACGCGATTTTATTCAATCCTGTTCCCCGCGAAATTCAGAACCAGAATAAAGAATCACACTACTTGCCAGATTTTTGAGTCACACGCTTAGATTTGTGAGCAGCCATACGTGTCCGCTCTCACTCTCTGGGGTTTTCACATTTTTTTTTTTCTAAATTAGCCTTTTTTGTGTTTTAATTACCATCAAATCGAGATCGTTTTTGGTGACGAGTGCTAGCGACTGTTCACTTGAATAGGTGACTTAATTGGAGAATGAAATTTAGAGACAAATATCAACGGTTGAATGCTCTAGCTACAGTGACCGACGCAAAGCTAGATCCACCTTCAGTATGTGTAATCATTTGAATAAAATCTTTTCATGTTATAAAAAGTCAAGCGGAGAGGATTTTCGATGATTTTCAATGCGAAATTTTTTTTGAAATCTGAAAACTTTTTGAATTGATTTTCGAGGTTGATATAACATGAAAAATATCGATTTTGTGCTAAAATGGAATGATAAAAAATAACCAGGTCAAAACAAATAACTAAATGTCCGTCTTTTTTTCAGTCTTTAGCCGTCTAGTCCCAAGTGAATACACAGTGGCGCCGGAATGTAGAACTATTGAAACATTATTTGCTTCTAAGACATCTAGCATTAATAGCAAATAATGATGTTCCCCAATGTGTGACGTTAGAGTTGCTGCGGAATTACTCGCGTCTCCATAAAACTATTCCAATGGAGACGCATAATGCATTTTGAACAGAAAAAAGGAATACCCAGGTAATACTTACGAATGAATTCATTGCTGCCCCGGTAACCTGGCACGTCTTTGTGAATAGGCGGAATACCGAGTGATGCCTGTGAGCTGGCCAGCCCATGGATGTTGTAAACCGAGGCGGATTTGATGTTCACTTTGTCCAACTGTCCGTCACTCGATGTCCGTCTGGAAAACGCAGTACAAAAAACCAAATTATAAGAAACAGAGTTCAAACCTCAAAATACAGATATGGTTGTCAACGATTACAACAATACAACCACCGAAACACACATGTCGGAGCGTCCTACTCAAACAAACCAGTTCAAACCGGCCCTCTGACCATGCCGCCATTCGAATCGCGTTTGTCGCTTAGCGTAGATTTTCCTTTTTATAATCTGGTTCGCGAGTGACGCGCGCTGCTTCGTTGAGAATGAAACGTTTTTTTTTTCTAGTTTTTTGAAACAGAAAAAAAGGTAACGGTTGTCACAAATTGAGATCATAGAATCAACCAAGGCGGATAACTTTTTTCCGCTCGCTGCCAAATTCAGCTCGAAGGGATATCGAAAATAGGATGTTCGAATCAAACATGCATCTTTAAAACTTTTGAACACATCCGGTGGGTACTTCCGAGAAAGTATAAGGAAGTGAAATTTGAAATAGAACAACTGTATTTTAGACCTCGTTTGATCATTGTTGAGAACTGCTGCTACTAGGTCAACGTTTTCTTTGTTGAATAGATAATGAAAACGTTGACAGAGAGGGAGAAAAAAAAGTAAATTTAGATTCATTGCGGCTCTGTGGGAGGAGAGAGAATCCATCAGCTGACATAAGCCGTCGTCCCGACTTCAAGTCGTATCAGATTTGATGCAGATAACGGAAACTGATGGTGTTGCCTTCAACAAAGAATCGGTGTGCTCTTCACTTTATTTTCATAAATCACAACAATTGAATTTTTGTTTCATCGCGTCGTGATAACAGTTCTGCGTTGAGCGCAGAAAGGTTTCAGTGTTGGCAATCGGCAGAATAATTGGAATGTGAATGATATCAGAGGAATGTGAATGAATTCAACAATGGCATGTTATGATGAGAAACTGTCGAAAACATTGTAACATGTGGTGTCCAAGAACAGCTGAGATTAGCTGTCTTTTCAGACAATCATAAAATCTAAATTACGGCTGACAAAGAAAAGGAGAACCAAGATGCTATCATTTCATTGGTAAATGTCAATTATATCAGCACATTTTTGCAGAGCATGCATATCATTATATGACGGATTTCGCGCCAACTCGACCAGATGTTGGCATGACCCACTCAGAATTTATCTAGACTAACATATGGAAAGGGCTAAATATTTTTGATCATTTTATTATCAATTTTTTTTACTCGAAAATGGTAAGTTCTGCAAAAAAGTGATCTATGGTGATAGTGATAGGTGTGTTCCAAAGAAAAAACTACGTATAGATGAGGATAAAACTAACCAAAATATTCAAGATTCACAAGCTTCATCAAATGGTCCGGAGTTCGATAATGCATACGTGTGGTAGTGTCTTTTTTTTTTTAAATAAAATATAACGTTTATTTCAAAAATATAAGAGTATTTACATCAAAAAAATTAATTTTCGCATCTTAAGTAGAGTGCGCCAACATCAATTCTTCCGTTAATTTCATTAACATAATTGATGAACAGAATTAAAATTTTCAATATTTGACTTCGTTTGGTAGTTGCTATGTTCAGTAGTGCTGGTCGCATTAGTTCTTCGAAAGAAAGACGTTGCCATCCCTCGAGTATTCCTGTTATTCTCTGTTGTACGTAAGCCCAAGCAGGTGCTACCCGGAAACAGTCACTAAATTTGTGTTGCAACGTTTCAATCGCAGTATTACAGTGCAGACAGTGTTCATCATTCGCTCTTTGAATCCTTTTCATTAATTGCCTATGTTCTGTCTTCTCATTTACGAACAGATACAAACTGCTTCGCTGGCTCGACGATAGTTGTTTCGTTAGAATATTCTTCCAAACTCTTTTCCAATTTGTTCCCGGATTTCTCCGTTCAACACGAGGTGTTTCTGTTCGCTCCAGAAAGATTCGGTGGATTTGTTCACTAGATGGATTCGCTCTAACAAGTGGGGGGAGAAGGGGGATTTGTTGGGAAATTATGTTGAAGCAGGGAAGGTCTGCGGGGGGAGGAATAGCCTGGTTCAGAAGGGATTGGTAATAGGGGAGGGAGCCACTTGCCTGTATGTGACGATTCAAGAGCAACGCTTTGCATAGTGTTGGCAATCGTTTGTTGTGGTATTGTCCAAGCAACATCTTCAAAATCCTCAACCATCGATAAGTAACCTATTGTGCCAAACAAGATTCACAAATTCCAATTGTGGCATCCAACGGTATATCCAAGTAAGCGTATTTTCTCTATTCCTGTTAACCGCCGTAGTTTATTACGGTTACACTTGGGATTGTTAATACCAGCTTGTTAATCCAATGTCACACTTTTCTTTGTCGAATTCTGATGATTACAAAGAAACAAAATAATGATATTCATTTTCCGTCACTTTATATTTGCTGCCGGTAACGACTGGTCCTTTTCAAACAACTTCATAGCCATTTTGTTCATCCTTTAGGTATCTCTACAATCCATTTATTATTATCATATCTACAGTGACTTACAATGACTCTTAATAGATAACTAAATCTACAACAACTATTCGATACCTGACCGACCGATCAAGAGATTTTTGGCAGATGGCTATTGTCCGAGAGCTGTCGTTGCTCTCTCTGGATTGAAACATATTGTATTTGACTACAAAAACAAGCTGAAAACTGTAACTTAGCATCCAAGGGTAACCATAAATCCATTTCTACCTGTTATTCATTTTTTCTATAGCTGTACAAAGAAAATGGGAATTTTTTGACGTAGGACTACGTCTAACCGGAAGATATAGGGGGTGAAATGGAAATCTAGGCACTGAACAAGTAGGAAAAAATGCAAGATTTGGAACGCTTATAACTCGAGCATTTCTCAATAGATCGCAAAGGTTTTTGCATCAATTGATAGGAAATATATCCACGCATCTATCATAACGAATAACATTTCATTTTTCTTGAGATAAATAATTGAATAATTGTGAAATATCAAGCATTGTCAAAATGCACTATGTGCCCATTTTTGAATGGTCCATTTTGTGCTCCTCAAATCGAACCGACCAAAACGGGCAACCAGAGCAGCAGCGAAATAGAATGAAGCACGATTGGAAAGGAAAAAGAAAAAAATGAACGAAACATTGGTCGCAGTCTCACACATGCGTAATTCTCGAGCCAGCCAGTCAGCTTAAAAATCCCCTCTCCGCTGCCGTAACGATCATTCTCATCCGAACCGTACACCACATCGTTTCGCATCACCTCACATCAACAAACCAACACAAGCAGCCATGGTTGGATATGGCAAAGGAGGAAAAGTGAAGGGAAAGGCAAAATCCCGCTCGAACCGTGGTGGTCTGCAATTTCCCGTAGGTGTATCCTCCAATTGCACCGGAAAAGGTAGCTAGGTCGAGCGCGTTAGTACCTGTGTACCAGTCCACCTAGCCGGCGTTATATAGTTTCGGCTGATCGTGATCGTGATCGAGTTAGCTGGCAAAGCTGCTCGCGACGATAAGAAAACCTGCATTCGGAACATAACACATTCGGTTCGGCGGACATCAAGACAACAGGCAGTTGCAGCGAATGGCGAGTGGCAAACGCAATCGCAAAACGGCATCAGGTAGCAGAAGAAAAAAGTTTGTTCTTTATACAAACTGCTTTGGTGGCAAATCCAGAACAAGGCGGCATCGAGGGCGTTCGAAATGGTTTTTTTTCAAAACCACGAGTACTAAGTTTTCTAAATTGGAACCATTCCATTAAACAAGGCGCTTTTCAGGGCCATTAAACCTTCCAAAAAAGAGTTTAGGAAATAAAGTTCAATGCTTTCTAAAACATTATCCAAAATAATAATAAAACACAAATTGATGTTTTCATAATTTGTTTGCCAGGATTTGATGAGTATGTGAATTTGGCAGTTGTTCTGAGCTTATTGATAGTTGGGGACTTTCCTGATTATTCAATTTTCACCAATTCTTCAATTGTTTCCAGATTGAAAGTACAGTAATCTACAATTAGTTCGACATTTAGCTAATTGGACGGACATGTAATGTGACTTATTAGTTGGACATTTTTGTAAACATAGAGATCCAAATTATGATCCCACATTGAAAGTCGACACTGTACCACTGTCATCGCAAATGTTCAATTACAGGTTAAAATTACCTCCAATCCGGCACTGAGTGGTGGTAATGCGACGTGCCATTGAATGTAATTTACTGTAAAATATGTCACAAGCTGGATGGGAAGAAATTTTCCAACTGTGAAAGCTGTGGCGAGTGACAACAAATCGCTAAACAGGAAGGTTTAGCCGAACAAGATGGGAATATCGAGTGATAACAAAAACACAACACCAAAGGTTCTTTTCAGAACCATTAACATATTCATAAAGAGTAAACAGTAAACTAATCCATTTTTCAGGTAGATAGGTAGGTATTCACGTAGGTGAAGAAAATAAAACAATATATTTAAAATATATATTTAACAAAAGCTGTCCCCTTTGCATAGTCCTACGTCACTCCGGTTATGTCCCCGACATTACCCACCCGTCTTTTTAGAAAAAATCTTGAAAAAGTTTTTGTTAGGAAAACTTTTTTGCCTTAAATATGCACAGATTGCGATGTATGGATGAGTTGTAGGGCACATATTTATCTACAGTTTATCAACCATTTCATCAAAATCTGAGATGACCATTCTGAGAAAATCGACTCTTAGTTTGGGAACTCGATTTTTGACGTAGAACTACGTCTTCCATTAAGGGTGCCCAATCAGAAAACAGGTCACGTTTTTATGAAATAAAGTTAACGTTAATAACTATTTTTGCCGTGAACGGATTTTGGCGATTTACATACTAAACAAATCGGAAATTCCGTAAGATTTGTTTAATATGTTATACATTAGAATCCCCTGGTTTATAAATGGTTAAAATTCATGAAAACTTTAGCGTTTCCATTTTCCCATACATTTGTTCTGTCCATTTGTGTGCTTTCCCGAACAGAGCTGTCAATAACGAGCAACTTATCGACAACCAACGGAGGAGAAATCGTAGGATTTAATGTCTCCGTGAACAAACGAAAAGTAGAAAAATTAACGGGAATACTTGCCTAGAGTATAAACAGTGGATCTCGCTGGGGCCAACTTTCATTCGGCATCGAACTGTTGAGCAATTCAGTTCACTTTGCTTTCGCTGCGCTTCGATCTAAGATTGGACCCCACCAGTGGTAATCCAACTTGGATATCGTCGTTTGGTTGTTCTGCTCGTTTTTCGCGTTATTCGTATCGTGTGTTTTTCTTTCCGCGTCATAAATTGGACGCTTTGCGTTGTGTGCGATGAGCAAGAAGAAGAGGAAGGCAGGCTCGAGCCCTGCAAAAAACGAACGCATTGCCAGGGGCAATAAAATTTCGAGGCAAGCGTCATCCAATGATGCACGCGATGTTGATGCAGTGAAAAGCGCTCGCACTGAACCGAGCCTTCGTGAGTGTGATACCGCATCGAACAACAGCGAAGTAGGCGATTTCGGCGCGTCGGTTGAAAATGTAAACGCTGTTACCCAGACAGCAACCAAAATCAAGCTCCCCCCGCAGGTGCTTTTTTTTTCGAGAACAGTAATATTAAAAGGAGCGTATCTTTTGAGAATAGCGCAAAATGATGAGAAGTGTTTATATTCCTAGTAGTTTCAAGTCACCAATGTATGGCTCTGTATGCATGCTATGGCGAACGCTTGTTTGGAGCTTGGTTTATGTTGTACGAACGATGCCTAGAGGTGCGATTCCTTTGAGGCAATACTGAATAACATGTATCATGATATTTGATACTTGCAAGTGTTGTCATTGTTGATGTTTCCATGCGGTGCGAAAGATATATTGATGCAGTTATGTGATGTGGAATAATGATGCTGGTACAACATGTATATAATCGACTATAGCCATGTCTATGTCAATTGCGAAAAAGGCCACCGGAATAACGTTCGAGGTAAATTTTCAATGCATTGACATGAAATAAATTGCGACGTACGACCAGCTAGTGTGCACCCATGGCCGAGTGGTTAGCGTCTCACATTATCATGCCGGGTGTTCGGGTTCGATTCCCGTTCTGGCCGGGGGATTTTTCGTCAAAGAAATTTCCTTCGACTTGCACTGTGGTCTCGCGTATTCAAGAGCTTGCCCCTCGGAATTCATTCAAGGCGTGTTATTTGGCTTAAGAAATCTCAACTTAGTATTAGCAAATGACGCTAGTTAGTAAATACGTTGAGACGGCAAGAGTTCCACAGGGAACGTTAACGCCATTCAAGAAGAAGAAGACGACCAACTAGTGTATTGTTTTGCGAGGGCAAGAATGAATCATTAATCAATTATCGTCAACAGATTCTACAATGAAAAAACCACTTCAGAGATTATTCTACTAAGCAGTTGTTTCTAAAATTTCACAGCATCATAGAATAATATCCCAAGGTATAAACAAGCGAGTTATATAAAATAACAGCGTAGTTCTACGTTAACAATGCGGTCGTATCTTGGACACAACCTTCTATAAATTTTTTTTCAGTGTAAGATTTTAAAAAAAAAAATTCTGTATTTTTTTCTGAATATTCAATTATTTTCCTCAAACTCCTCCATATATCACCTTTTTGTAGGACCAATTTTTGAGTAAAAAAAAAATATAAAAAAATGATCGAAAATATTTAGCCCTTTCCATATGTTAGTCTAGATAAATTTCCGGAAAACTATACTTAGTTGGCATCATTAGGTAAGGTCTTCACGCCCAGAAAGTTTCATTACATTCTGAGAGGGTCATGCCAACACCATAGACGAGTTTGCGCGAAATCCGTCATATACAAGAATACACAATGGTCCAGGAGGTGCATTTAAGTGGAAATTAGCATCTAGAGCTCGACAGTTATTCTCTACACAAAAACTGTTTCGACAAAGTTGTTGCATATGATAGAGCGCAAATTTTGATGTTGTCAAAAATAGGGCGACCAACATTTCCGATGAAATAAAAATTCTAACTTTGTTATCTTCATAGATAGAGGTAAACATTAGGGTGACAATGGATGTATGGAAAAAAATCATCATCGAATTTCAAAAACCGACCATGTAAAATTCGTTTATTGGCCCCAAAAAAAATTATCTGTGCAAAGTTTCAGCTCAATCGGATATGATTTAGGGGTGCCTCAAAGCACTCAAAGTTTTGAATGTTTGGCCCAAAAAGTCGATTTTCGGCCAAAATTTTTTTTCGAGATAACACCAGATCTCGACGTTTTATCCCTTTTTTAGACATTTGGCATCGAAAACAAAATTTCGATTTTCAAATTTCCTTTGTCCCCCCTTCGAAGATTTTCGAGGATCAGAAAATCAAAACTTTGAGCGCTTTGAAGCACCCCTAAATCATATCCGATTGAGCTGAAACTTTGCACAGGTCATTTTTCTGGGCCAATAAACAAAATGTACATGGTCGGTTTTTGAAATTTGACATGACCATTTTCGCTGCCACCCTAGTAAACATAGTTCTACAATATTATAGCCCCAGTTATTTACGAAAACTTTTTGCTCTAACTTTTATGTTTCGTATCCTACATTAAAATTGTATTAGAATGACTTTTAGAGCTTATTAAAACAAATATTTTACAATGCAAAACTTGTCAGTATCTTAGTCTTACTTAAAGTTATTGATTTCAATTTTAGTTTACAAAAATACAAAAAATAACACAGTTTTGGAAATCCCACATTACGTAGAGTCAAGTATGCTCTTTTAAATGCCGTCAACGAACATTTTTTATGTTTGTCCCAAAAAGAATGACTAGCGAATGAAGAGAGCGTATTTTTTGGGAAGAAATATCAATAACTTTGAGTAGAGTTACGATATTGATAAGTTCTGCATCACACAATATCTTAGTAAGCTCTAAAAGTCTTCTGAAGACAGTATGCATGTAAAATATGTAATATAAAAGTTAGAGCAAAAAACCGTTTCTTTGATGGCGACCCCAACGCAACTTAGAAAAAAAGCGCTATATCGGTTATTTCAAGAGATAGAAAAAAAACTTTGTTCTCAAAAGTTTTCTTAAACAACTGGGGCTATAATATTGTAGAACTATGTTTACCTCTATCTATGAAGATAAAAAAGTTAGAGACTCTGTTCAGGGATAATCGCACTGTTAGTATAGGTTGGGAGAATAAATTAACGGTGATATAATTTTGAAACATAAAATACATCAAAATTGTCAGTCAGATAATATCATGCAAATGTTGGTTGCAGCGAAGGTCCAACTTCGCGCCACTTTTCGAACACTTCGACAGAGGTATGGTGCAATGCAAACAGTGCGAAAGAGTGTTCGAGGTGCACCTGTAAATTTAAAAAAAATAGCGGTTCATATCTGAAACACGACCACATTGTTGACATAGGACTTCGAAATGATTTCATTACATCATACATTTTATAAGCTAGTCTTTTGTCCCAATTTGTTTCCTTATGTCCATGTACGTATTGTACGCGATCTTTTTTGCAGTTGAAACAAACTCGGTCACTGGAGATTGGCCATTAGCACACTTATTCTATGTTCCTTAACACTTCAATCGACCTGAGGCATCACATAAAACCAACGATAATGTGTGCGATACTCGATCGATAACACGAACAGCCGCTGGTCGGGTGGTGCACGGTTCTTTCGGAAACACAACGGAAACTCGGAAAAAAGTTCTGAAAAGAACTGATAAAAAAAATTCTGCTGCTTCTCCTTCGGTGGAATAAAACCCGTTGTGACAGGAACGATACAGATGATGATGATTTTCCAATCTATAGAGGCTAAAGTTTTTCAGTCAATTCGGCTCTAGCCGTGATGAAAATAAGTTTGTAAAATTATGTTCATGGGCCTTGAAAAGATCATTTGGAGAGCCTCGCTGCCGCTGCCATCTGGACGCTAGCTAGATTACTCATTAATCGTGAATGAGCAAAGCAGAAACACGAAACACAAAAAAATGTTACAGACTATCCGATGCGATTGGTATGCTAAATAATCCAAATCAGTTCGCTGCAAGAATAGTTATGAACGTTACTATTGTTTCAGAAAAACGTGACCTGTGTTGTGATTCGATACCCTTACTGAAAAATGTAGTCCTGCGTCAAAAAACCGTTGGTCTTGTTTGAGCATTTGTTTTTAAAAAATGCCAAAAACAATAAACCACAAAGCGAAACGTAACTTCTGATTATAAAATGCAACAGTTCTTTTGCTGAATAAATAAAATTAAACACAAAATACTGAAAAGGAAAATTGTAACGTTTTCGTGTCCATTGAAACAGAATTCAAAACTAAATATAGGACCAGTTGAACATTTAACCACCTGGCGCGGAAATCTGAGAGGTTTGTTTGGCACCCTCAACCGCTGGGACAGAGAATATTCTTCCCCCCCTGAGAGTTAACACTTACGGTAGCAAGTGTCTGTCATTCTCTCGTTGCAACTGCGCTCATTGGCTTCCGCTAATAGAGCAGATGTCGTGGTATAAATAACCCTATCGCACAGTTGACAGTGAACGATTTAATCACACGCGAAACTACTAACCTCCCCTCCCCCATCCTTGGGAACGAAAATCTCATCATTAGAAAAAAAATGATCATGTTCCGCGCAATTTGGCTGTTGTTTAGATGAATTTGCCCCCACCCATTCCGGTGGAATTGACTGATAATAATGAATCAATCAAAATTAATTTGCCCCAAGCTTATTGGAAATGCTGGTAACAAGTGGGGATTCCGGGACAACAACTGTTGTTATCACAGAATAATTTTCGCTGACTGTAATCACGAGAATGCACATCACGTGTATCTGTCGGCGTGGAGCGATGTTTTGTTTTGAATATTTTCGGTGACGGGAACAATGATGAATGAGGTTAGCTTAGCTACTTACGAATATTTTGTTTGTTTTTTCTTGAGATTCTATCACTGATTATATCGTCATATACCTAACCTAAGATGGCTGTCGCATGGTTTGGAAAATAATCTGACGTGAAACTTGTAATGAATTTAGCTGTCGAAGAATGATCGTTCTTGAGAGATTATTTTCGGCAGTTATGATAGTGATTGACAGCATTAGAACGGTAACAAAACAAAACAAAAATAATAATTTTTTCTCGAAGCAGCTTCTGATGTTATTTTCTATATAAAAATTCGAAACAAATGAAAAAAAAAACAATATATTTAAATTGACAGCTCTTGGTGAAGTTCTGTATCTCTCCGGTTACTAAGAGATTTCAGATTACACATTTGCATGAAAACTATGTTTCACCAATACAGATTTAGAGCGATTTTTGTATCAATCGATTCGGGTATTCCATAACAATGTTTTAATAAAGATTATAATATATGTTATGAAACTAACAATCGAACAATTGAAAAATTTGAAGCATTATTTTAATGCAAACCCCCTGTTCTGATTGGTCGATTTGCAAAAGTATTCTTTTCTCCCACACCCAGTGCATCTGCACTCTGTAGAAATAGTATATAATATGTTTATGAAGACCGAGAGTTTAGATTAAGTTTTTGTTATCATTGATTCGACTTCAAAGAGAATTCATCCGTCTCTGATCCTGATCCTAAGTGGCCTTTCCAAGCCTCTATTCCTCAAAACATCTTCATCATCATCACAAATGCTAAATCAAGCCGCGGCGGAACTCAATCTAGGGAATTTTTGCATAAATTGGTGCAGAGTGCAGGTGTTGAGTCCCTGCAGAGAAGCCAAAACTGCATCGCAAGCCGCACCCCTCGTGATTTATTAGTCAGTGAGAACTGCATTAAAGACATGGTCTAGCAGCGAGGAACATTGAGTATATTTCGCACCACGAAGGTTATATACATAAACAAACGTGCGGAAATTGAGATAGCTCCCTCAAAGCCAAAATGTGAATTTTCACAACTGCGCTTTTTTCACAATATTTTTCAAACGCTTTCAATGTTCGCGTATCGAGAGCATGGTTTATGGAATAAATTTATTTTGACTGATCAGCAAATACTGATAATAGTATTCAGTCAAAGTGGACCAAGTGCATACAACCATAGCGACTAGAGGGAAGCCAAGTTTTTTGACATCCAGAAAATGGAAGGAATTTCAAATGAAATTTTGGATTCCGCATCAGAAGATTCTCTCCTCATTCTTCAATGAACACAGAAAAGTAACTCATATTGAATATATGTTTTTCAGACAATTCATAGTTATTTAAATATCTTATTACATCTGGTTCAGACAGAGTGGTGTAAGTGCCAGAGAGCGAAAGAAATATAATTACTGATCTTTTCATGATCGACCTTGTTAAAGAGTAACTAAAAGCTGTAGAATTGGGGAGAATGATTGAAAGCTACTAAAACTACACAGCTTAAAACTCTGAGCACGGTCTGACTAAACACCGACCATATGTTTTGCCGTGAGATCATAGTAGATGTTGTTAGTCCGATCAAATTTCTCGTTAACACGTTTAGCTTCGTGTTCTGACGGTTTGTAGCGTAAATGACAATGGACAATCTTTTCATTCGCCCTGCATATATACCTTTTCATCATTTTATCCATATAGAACGCAGGAGCCATCTCATCTAGAGGTACAGATAACAGTTTTCAGCATATCTCATTCCACTTCGGTATATTTTATCGTGATCTCACCATCCAACGACTAATCACCGTCCATCTGTGATCCTTGTAAAAATTGTACCACTGGTGGAGTGAACAGACAATACCCACCAGTCAAATTAAACGGTACATCATAAAAAATAAACGGTACGGTCATAAAAAATGAAAATCAATATACCACAAATAGCATAACGTAATCCTGCGGTCATTGCTTGATAATGTCCTAAAAAAATGAGCAGCTGCTCACCAAATCGTCTTGCAACGTGGATGGATGACAAAACCATGACGAATTTTCGAATTCAAGTCTGAGTTTGCGGAGCATATTGGACAGAAAATGTCGAAATTTGAGATTAAATTCCTGAGTGTTCCCCACATTTTTGTGAAGCTATAAACGGTAAAATATTAGATAGTCGCGGCTTATTTTAAAGCCACGACTTATTCAGATGTAGTGGTTTAATTGAGAGCCGTGGCTGATTCGAGAGCCACTATTTATGTGAGAGATACTGCTCATCTGAAAGCCATGTCTTATTTGAGAGCCACGACTTATTTACGAGCCGTGGTTCGTTGGAGAGCCGTAGATTATTTGAGAATCACGACTTATTTGAGAGCCGCAGCCTATTTGTCAATAGTCTTGATTTTTTGCAGAGATGCAGCTCTATTGTAATCCGTGGAAAACCGACGCTTGCTAAGGGACTTGATTTCTTTGAGAGCCGCAGCTTATTACAGATCCATGATTCATTTGAGAGCCATGGTTGATTAACATCCACCGTTTGTTTGAGTGATATGTTTTTTTAGAATCACGTCTTATTTAAGATTTATTTTTCAAAAAAAGTGGTTTATTTGAGAGCCACGGCTTATTTTAGACCAATGGTTCGTTCGAGAGCCATTATTCGAGAGTCACGGTTTATTCGAAAGCTGAAGTGGCTCTCAAACCCATATGTTTTGATAACCTCTGGTCAGTGTCTTAGAATATCAACAAATATTCACGAGAAACGAATTTGATTTTGTTCCAGTGTAAATGACTTTTTATTTTAGCTTGAAACACACTGCCCTCATTATATTGATGACAATAACAAACGAGTTCATTTTGTTCATATCGCTGTTGCATGAGCAAATTTGCTATAATGAATGAATGCGACATTGAGTGGGGTTCATAACTTCGCCATGTTTTTGATGCCAACATCTCACACGTTAGAAGTATTTGTTTTCTTCAAAACAGCGATCCGCGTTGACGGCAGTGAGCTTCGTTTACTAGTTTAGGGGAGCGTCAAAGAACAGCTGATTTTCAGTCGGAGTGAACGTTTTCAAAATTAAAATTATGAATGAAAATTAGCTTTCCCATATCAAATTAGTATTCTGTTTAAATTTAAAACATTTTTGTTTGCAGGTGGGGAAAAAGTCTCATACGAAAATTGTTTATGAAGACAACTTTATATTATAAAGAAAAAAAATCAGCAACAATGTTGGAATTGTATGACCATATGGTTGAATGAAAGTCAGAAATACGTGTTTCTAATAATTAAATAACATAATGTGAAAATTTTCATTCAAATTTTAAAATTTGAAAACCGGCTTCGTGTCTTCTAATCTGGTAGAGATTACACTAACGATTTTGGGACCCAAATTATGACTCAAACTTGAAGTCGCCACCAGACGTCGACGTTATCGCGAATTACCAATTTACCACCATCTGACATATCGTGATGTCGATGATGAATTTTTATAGCAGAGGGATAGTGAGATAGGCGGTGACGGTAGGTAGAGTGAGATAGCGATAATCGTGTCATACACCTGCTTTGGATATCAAAAGCTACAAATTGATATTCATCACATCCGAAACGATATTCGTTCTGGCAGTGAATTTAAGTTCGAAATAAATTTTATTTGGCGAGACGGTAGCAACGGCATATGCAGAATGGATACAACGAGTGGTTTTAGGGTGGGTTTAGACTAGTGATATATTCATGTGAAGAAATATGATGAGATTTATAGAAATCGCATCAACCGTTTACACTAGCGTGAACTTCTATAATGAATATATTCATATTTTCGGTGAATTTATTCACCTGAAGTAGAACTGCATCCAACTTTAGTGATTTCTCACCAGTGAGAAATTCACAAGCGTTTACATATGCAGAATTTATTCAAGTTATATATACCTCGAATAAGTGTATCATATTTATTCTCACCCGTTTACACCTATTTTCACGTGAATAAGTCCATCTATAGCTATAGATCTCTCTAGTGTAAACCCGCCATTAGCTACCGTCAAGTCATTTGCGACGTCGGGAATTTCATAAGGTATTTCCGATTACGGCATCCGGCAACTGCAAAACCCAACCGCACACAGCAGCCTCAGGTTAGAAGTTAACAACAGTTAACTTTGCTGAAATGAAATTCAGTTCTGACGTTTCCGATAATCAAGATGAAAATAACACTGGGTCGAAAAATAAACATCAAAACATATTGAAGTACAAAAGTTCATTTGCTCATATTCAATGGTTTCCTGGATCTGTCATTTTAATTTTCGTTTGGAATATATAGGTTTTCGATGCAACCTAGCCCGAAAATATGTGCATTTGATTTTAGCGAAGATGATTTTTTCCAACACTGCCTCTGGTCATTTGAGACCCGCTTCTTATTTGTCAAGAGCCGCGATTTTTTTGAGAGCTGTGACTCATTTGCGGGGCATGGTTTATTTGCGAGTCGCTGCTTATTTGGCAGTCGTGGTGGGGTGCTGTGACTTAACTATGATCTGACGTTTATGTGAGAGCCAAGGTCATTCTGGCGAATCGCCTAAAAAAAACGGCGAATGAGTATAAATGATACAAATGAAGCATACATTTCTGCATAATTCAAGAACTTATCAAAGCAAACGGAACCAAATTTGGCATGTGAAGGTTTTAGGGGACAAGAAACAGCACACTCCTCCACCTTTCTAAGGGGGGCTGCCATAGAAATGAAACACAAATTTCTGCATAACTCGAGAACTGATCGAGCAAATGGAACCAAATTTGAGATGGGAGGGTTTTTAGGTACGAGAAATGTTTCTATGATGGTATGACATCCCTTCCTCCTCTGGAGAGGAGAGTGGGTCCCATAAAAATAATGCACACATTTCAACCAAACATAAAATTTGAAAATTTTCGGAAAACTCTGAAGGAGAATGGGAAAACTCGAAAAATTCAATTCGCATGTGTTCCACAATTACATATTGACAAGCGTTGTTAGTCCATTTTATGTTTGCGGTAACGAAATTGATCTTCGTTCGAAAGTGGGAATGGATTTGATTGTGATGAAACGCACTCCTATATCGTCTTCTATCTATATAAATAAAAATGGATCGCCGAATGTGTTGATAAGAACAAAACTCGAGAAAGGAATTGTCTGATTTAGCACTGTCCTCATTCTATCATATTTTCTGTATAAAACATTTATTCCATGTAACGGAGAAACATTTGCAAGTGATTGAAAAATCGCTGAACGAGAATTGTGTCTGAAAATAATCTGATATTATAATAACAAGTTTTGGTAGAAGTCCTAGAAAATTTATATTAAAAGTAAATTGTAAAGGCCAATTAGAAGATGAATCAATGAACAGTTCTGCGATTGGACCCATGATCGTAAATAAGATAACGTGAATGTTTATGGAGGTATTGATAACAACAAATAAATTTTGGGTGGGACGAAGTTTGCCGGGTCAGCAAGTATATTATACAAATGCTATGCCAGTATAAGAGAATAGTACATTTTCTGTCATTTTTAAGCTTATTTAATGTAATAAATTAGGATGCCAAAACATTTGCTAAAAAATAATTTTGGATGCGCCGATAAAAAACAGTAATGGAGAAAAACTTAAGTGGTTTCAGGTCATCTGATGATTTCATTACAATGTGTGCCATTTTTGGCCGTAACTTTAGTCAAAACGTTTCGTAGTTGAAGTGCTTTTGGTATTGTTGAGATATTTCGAAATTACGTGTCGATATGGCTTTCAGCGAATATTATCAAGTACATCGATCAACTTACTTTCAATTTTAGCAATACTATTTCTTATTACTGCGAAGCGCTGATATAATGAATTTCTCTTAGAGATTCGCACAACCAAGAAAATCGTGTAAGTCATCCGAAGCAATTGGTATCCTAAGTATTGTGCGAGATCGCCAATAGGAATTCTATAATGCTTTCAAGACTTATCAGTTCCACCAGCATTCAAAAAATTAAAAATATTAGAGGAGGTTGTGTTCAAGGCACGACCGCATTGTTGACGTAGAACTAGGCTGTGCTTTAATTCAAGTCGCTTGTTTACAACTGCGGATATTATTTTATAATGCAACGAAAATTTTGAAATAACCATTCCATAACCATAACTACCAGTTTGATCGCTCTGGAATGTGTTTTTTTTTTCATTGTAGAATCATTTGATGATAATTGCTTTGCTCGAGATAAGCGCAGCTGTCATCCTTAGTGGAGAAAGTTTTGCTACTGGCAAACGAAACCAAATCACATACCAAATTCCAGAACGACATTTACTCACTTGGTGACTAAATAAACGAAATAAACTCTATCTGTTAATCTCAACAACCTTGAAAAAAGTAGCACTGCTTCATTATGATCAAAATTAGCGCAAATGCAATCCTAGTTGAAAATAATTTTGCGACTGACACACGAGCCCAAATAAATTAATAACTTAATATAACTTATTGAATAACTTGGTATTCCCCAAATAATTTTTTGGAGCACAACCTTAACACCTGCTTCACCATAGCTTCAATTCAATGCATTGATTACAGAAAACAGACAATGTTAACTGCTTGGAAAAAGGCTGAATATTTGCCTCAGCAGAGATTCATTATTTCCCTCCCGCTATCTTCCCTTCTTGTTTATATTTATCATTACGACTGCATAATTTGCAACACAGAACAATCGGCAATCATAACATAAAAAAATAGGTGTTTGTTGCATCGTTACAGGGCCAATGCACACGGGAGCAGATACAAATGGGGTTTCAGCGTAGCGAAAATGAACTATTTTTATGTACGGCTTAGCTATCATCCTTTGTGGAGAGAGTTTTCCTACCGTCATGCGAAACCAAATCACTGACAAAATTCCAGAACATTTATTTTCTTGGTGAGCTGATTGCCTAGCTTGATGATTCCCCACACAATTGTGTAGCGCAGAACCTTAAGATGAAGGTGGAAGCACAATGGCGCTCATTTCTTTCACCTCCGTCCCTCACCCCTCGCCCGAAAATCAATAATTGCGCGAAACTATGTGAAGAAAATGATCGTTTTCGCACACTTCCCATGAAGTAATATCAACCAAAATCTAATCGATTACTCACAAGATATTAAATTTTCATCTGCTGTCGCACTGTATAGTGAAAAACGTCGGAAAACTCGAGCAAGTGCTCTGAAAGTTAAATTTTCATTTTTCAATCTTCGGCAATGGTTTTCTTTGTATTGGTGAAAGCATCGTTATTTTTTCGACACTGATGCCAGACAACATCATCGAAACAGCTATCAAAACCACTCAATAAAATGTTATTCCTGAGTCATAGCCTTTCATGTCATGAAAATCAATAGAATAAAACAGTGTTGATATCAATACAATCATTATTTTTACGTTTAATGGGTCTATAATGTAAGTTTTAGCAACTTCAACATTGGGTAAGAAAATTGTATTGCAGAGCTCGGAACACTGCCACGGCTGCCTATGCTTTCAAAAACAATAAACGGAAAAGTACTACATTCAATCAAAATGTCTCGGCCAACGAAGAGAAGAGTTAAGGCTCTCCAACGTGAATATGTTAAAACAATACGACCAACGAAGGAAAATATGAAGGAATTATCGTAAAACGTAAACGTAAAAATCGTAAAACGTTAAACGTAAAAATAATGATTGTATTGATATCAACACAATTTTATTCTATTGATTTTCATGATATAAAACGCTATGACTCAGGAATAACATTTTATTGAGTGGTTTTGATAGATGTTTCGATGATGTTGTCTGGCATCAGTGTCGAAAAAATAACGATGCTTTCACCAATACAAACAAAACCATTGTCAAAGATTGAAAAATGAAAATTTAACTTTCAGAGCACTTGCTCGAGCTTCCCGACGTTGTTCACTATACAGTGCGACAGCAGATGAAAATTTAATATCTTGTGAGTAATCGATTAGAGTTTGGGTGATATTACTTCATGGGAAGTGTGCGAAAATGATCATTTTCTCCACACTGTTTCGCAAAATTATTGATTTTCGGGCGAAGGGTGAGGGAGGGAGATGAAAGAAATGAGCGCCATTGTGGCAGCCATTTGTGGCTAGCTTCCACCTTCACCTTAATGCAATTGAATACAGAACGATACTGAAAGTTTGCCTTCCTTCCTTGCTTGAGACTTTAAACTTCTTCAGTTCATTCATCTCTAACCTTCGAAAAGGCCCTTGGAAAACTTTACTTTATCCATCATATTACTCCTCCACCCCCATTGCCTTTGAGAAAGGCATTTGATCCCTCGCCGTCCAGCTAGCCCAGCAACGATGTTGTTCAGTCGATTTCCTCACGATGAATGAAAGTTTGACTCAGCGAGATCAACTGTTTATACTCTAGGCAAATATTCACCTTCGTTCTTCTTCTTTTCCTTTGATCACTTTACATCTTACGATTTCCCCTTCGTTGCTCGTCGATAAGTTGCTCGTTATTGACAGCTCTGTTCGGAGAGCACACAAATGGACAGAACAAATGTATGAGGAAATGTGAATGCTTCCAATTTTCATCAATTTAAACCATATACAGACTACGGGATTGTAATGTACAGCATATTAAACAAATCTTAGGGAATTTCCGATTCGTTTGGTATATAAATCGCCAAAATCCGTTCGCGGCAAAAATAGTTATTAACGTTAACTTTATTTCATAAAATCGTGACCTGTTTTCTGATTTGGCATCCTTTATGAAATACGTAGTTCTACGTCAAAAAATGATTTGCCTAGACAATGGTTCATGTCGTCAGAAAGAAAGCAGTAATACATTCAAAAAATTTCCTTTTAATTTTTTTAAGTTGTCAAAATTTTGTTTATTTCATAGTTTTTTTTACATACATCGCATTCATTGTGAAAGAATGTTATTCATTTAAACTTAACAAAAATTTCAACGCATTTGCATCAACGTTGCTATCAATACTATTTACAAATTCAATGTAGGTTATTACTGTTTTCAAGAACTTTTTTCGTGTAGTATGTTCGGTATTAAGGGTGCTCATACACTGTTTGACCGAAGCCAAATATTTGACTCTTTTTGACAGATAAAATTTGGTCAACGTGTACTGATCAAATATATTCTACACAAAACACGACAAGCAAATATTCAATTATTGGATGCCTAAAATATTTTTTCAGTCTGTTCTTCGAACCTGTCGGTACATGGTTAGGTTACCTTGGATATTTCAGTTGATTTTTTTCCATGTTCGGTGTTTGATATTGTTTACTACTGTTTAAAATTGAAGAGTGGCAAACAAAATAGTGTTTGTACAAATATCAAATCAAACCTTATCTGTCGAAAAATATCAAATATTTGACCTCCGGGCAAACAGTGTACGGCCACCTTAAGTAGTATTGGTCGCCTTGCATCCTCAAAAGATGGGTTTTGCCACCCGCCGAGTATCGTTTTTAATTTGTTTTGTACAAAAGTCCACGCCGCTACTACACGTGGGCATTCGCTGTATTTGTAAGCAATCGTTTCTACCGCTGCATTACAATACAGGCAATTGGCTCCGTCAGTGCGTTGCATGACGTTCATCAGCCTTCTGTGTTCCACTTTTTCGTTAACAAATAGGTACAACAGGCTTCGTTGATTGGAGTCCTGTCGAGGAGATATTTTTCCACACTCTCCGCCGATTTGTTGACGGGTGATTCCGTTCCACTCTGGGTAATTCCGTTTTGACGTAGGATTACGTCTTTCGGGAACATATTGGGGTACAAATTGAAAATCGAAAATCGTGCACATCGTGAAAATTGGTGGTGGTGGTTCGAACTCATACAAAGTGTATTAAACACGAAACAGAATACTTTACAAAACAAGCCAATTCAATGTCAAATTGGTTGGAAATCACGAAAGCGTTTAGTTCAGGAATTACAAATGGTTCGTAACGGTATTGAGAACCCTAAAGATATCGAGCATAGTGGGTGGGCATCTGGTAATTACAAGTACCATTTGAGAGCTTCCGTGTAACTTAATCCGCGTACAAATGTTTGAGAGATTGCTTTGGGATTAGGAATATCAGACAAGGTTTTCAATTGTTTACAACATATCGAGGAAATAGTTCGCATTTGATTTATAGCAGTATAGGAAATGCAATCCGTGAACTACTTTAACTAAATTCTCGACGATGGTCAACGAAAGGAAGTTCTTCAAATCACATAGTTTTTTTCTGTTCTAATGGCTTTTAATCACAATATCTTTGTTTTTCCCGACATCACCGAACGCTGTTCATGAACTTGATTTTCGTTGACGAAACGTTAGGATTTGTGCCAGACGAAAAACTGAATGGCGAGGTTTAGGAGCTATTTTTATAAAACATGCTTGCGCGGACATCGCACCATGCGCCTGAGTAGGATGCGCCATAACTAGTGAGTCATTTATGACAACGGAAACATCGCAAAGGATAACCTGCTTATGACAACACCTTCTTCCTTAATCTGCGCAGTTGATTTACATCAATTTGATTGATAATATTTACACATTGATAACCCGGATAACAACAACGCGTCAGCTTGTCACGTCAGCTGTAAACCGGTCACTTTCGCGGAATATTTTGCAAAACAACCCGCAGCAAGTGTCGAAAACGTGCTTCTTGACAACAAAAGTGTGTGTGTTGCCAAAAATCCACAACGCTCGGTAAACCTGTTATTTGTTTCCGTGCTTATCTTTCGCACTGGGAACTTCTTCATTCACTTTCCGTGACTTCATGATCCGTTGCAGCATCAATTTAGATAAGATTTTACGATCATCCATAATTGGGACCATAAACTCATTGGCGAATTGGAGCGATGAGTGTTGGGTGTTGTTATTCTTGAGAAAGGTCCAGCGAGGACTAGCATAAACCCGTCCGGACGGGTTACATCAAACATGCCCTGGATCATTCACTGAAGGTATGACGGTTTGTGTATTACATAAGCAGGAATTCTGTCACTTGCATGATGCGCAGACAAACGTGACAAAACCCTAGCGGACCTACGGACAGCTGGTAATTGGAGGGCTAGGTTTATGTTCAGCATTTCCTGATTACGCCTCCCACTGGTGCTCATGTATATATTTGCACACTGATAATACACAAACGATTATACGTCGTCCGCGCGTGGGAAGCACATTACTTCGCTGCGTCTCACCTTACTTCGATCCGAGGGATCTTCAGATCCATACTTGCGATGTGTTCAGATACGCGGGTTAAACAGTAAATCACTTCCGCCACCGTTCATCGAGTGCATCCAACTAAACCCGATGCAACCGAGAAGTTGGTCGATCAGTTCGGAAACTTTCACCAATACAGCACGGACCTCCCCTGTTTAAGACGAAGAACGGTCGCGAGAAGCTGAAGGGTTTGATCCGCGGGAGACCAATTGTTCCCGAAGCGTTTACCGCTGGTGGATGCAGCTTTGTCATCACATCGCAAACACCTCCTATCATGAGACGCATCCAATTGAATTGGTCGAAAATCGATCCCTAACGGTGAATGGCGACATCACGAGCGTAACGAAAGTACATTTTTGATACTTCGGATTTTGGGAGACCGCCAACTTGGAAAACCCACATGTGCTTAAAACCTAGACACGATAATAATAGGTTTGGGAGATGAGAATCTTTGAACGGGGTTCTTTTCCCTTTAGAAAAAAGTGCAGACATACAGGTAGCGTCGTTCAACAAAAGAAAGGTTAATTCATTGCCAAAAATTGCGCGAAATGAGATGTACAGATTATTCACTCTGATACTTTTTGCTATGAGATTCTATTGGATGTTGCTTCCCTTTCAAAAATTGGGCGACATGCAGCAAATTGCAGTTCATTTGGGTACCAAAATACACAGATCGACGCATTTTGCGGAGGTGTAAATGCCACATCCATTTGTGCGATCTGTTCTACAATGTCGCATTAAATATTTAAAACAATCAAGTCGCCACAGGTTGATAATGCCAACATATGAATAAATTCCGGCAATAGCAATAAAATTATATGTACAGTGATTTTAGGATACTGTGACTTGAACTCTGCATGGTCCATTGGACGCCTATTTCGCCTATTTCAAATATTTCCCATCTAACCGAGATGTTTATACTTACCCTCATTTCCAGTTGTGCTCCACCATCGCCAAAAACTTCTCTGTTTGTCGGAACGAGGGACAATTTGGTGGATTCAGTTCTTTTGGGATGACTATGACATCACTATCTTGTTCTAACAACAGCTAGCTAGATCTGACCAAAACGTAACTTTTTAAGACATTAGGTAGTACGATGAAACGTACATATCCAGCTTGAGCTTGCACTCGTAGTTGCTCTCCGTGACAGACTAGAACCAGCGAAATTGCACAAAACACATTAAATGACGCTTTGAAATAGCAAACTATTCTCATTGTGCAAGAAAGCTATAGCGTGGTCTCGTTGCGATTATCATACAAGGGAGAAGTGAGAATCAGGATTCACTGAGGTAAGTTATCTAGAGGCGAATGAACTGAAAAGTTTAAACCTGACCAATTGGAGCCCTGTCAAAAAGTCAAAAAGAGGAAGATGATGGGGTAAGTTATGTGATTATGAAGTCGCAAACCACTAGACGAAACGAAAATCCGAAAATCCAATGTGTCACATGCGACAGAGATTATCCTCGGGTAACCTGAGAAAGAAACTACATCTAGCCGGAATATAGGGGGGTGAAATGAATACCTAAAAACAGAACATGCAGGAAAAAATGAAAGATTTCGAATGCTTGCCGAATACACTACACGTGAAAACAAAGAGTAGTGAGTAGGGGAAATCAGGATAAAACCGAAACCCCGTTAGTAGCAGTTTTTTGAAAATCTTCCGATTTCACCTGTACACACTTGTCATTTCTTACGAGGTACCTCACATCTGCGGAAGTCGCTTTGCTGTCAAATTAAACAACAAAACAGAACCGGGCAGCAAACATAAGATAGTTCATGTAAAATTTCGCTCGAGGAATTTAGGTGTTTGAGTCGGAAAATTCGATACTTTTATGAGCTTAATTCATCGTAGATCATTGTTCAATGTAGTTTGTGAGACAGTAGATGGTATTATTGCCTATCAATTCTCGAAAACATTGATTTGAAATTTCGAGTCCATTCGGGGTAAAATCGACACCTGGTTTGTGTTTCACAGACAGGAAAAATGCGTTCTTACTTTTTGTAGATGCCTCGTGTTTATATCCGATTTTAAAAATCCCGCGGAGCAAACATGAATGACACTATTACACTTTTTCTCAATCTCATAAAGCTCACGATTAGTGTTTTTTTTCCTTCTTTCCTTCTTTCCATCTAAACTTGATCACTCTCTTAATATAGACACTATAGACACTATTTCTTTAATTGAACTACTATCGACATTACATTAAGGAACTTTAAACCAGGCCCGGCCAAGAGAATATGATTCGCGAGTCAAGATGTGTTGCAAATTTAACTGCCAATGCCAAACTATCAATCTACTCGGTGAGCTCAAGCCAGATCTATGGAACAAGGTGCACCCATTCGCTAATCATATTTAACTCGAAACAATCGTCAAATTTGCGGCAGAAGGCAGTTTTGCAATCCTAAAATTTGAATGGAGATTCTTAGGTTATTCGATTACTTAAAACACGACGCTCTCTTAACCATTTGGCAACACACAACATTTACAAAAACTCGCCATTATAATATAAAATCATCATCAGATACAATTCCAGTTCAATATTACGTAATACTGTATTGCATAGAATACATATTCAAAACAGAAAAGTAAATTTTCATTCATTATTTTTTATTTTAAAAGCGTGTTAAGGTCATCCTGTAAATTCATGGCTGTAGAGTGGTTTTCACATTTTGACCCACCTGTCAGTATGTCAAGCGCCTTGATTTACACCAGGTTGAGAGTTTGGCAGTTCTCGCGAGTGACATGTTTGACGCTGTGAAATGCTGTGTATTAGTATATGGATGCCCTAAGGGCGAGATGAAGAATAGAAGGTAGGAAGATTCACGGGTTTTGGTTGTGTTAAATTTTGATTGTGTTAGTAGCCAGGAAGATAGGAAGTTCACATACCAGGCATACCAGTCAGTTACCCAAATGGTACAAAATTGAATGTGTCATCGAATAACGTTGAAAGAGGATATACAAAAGCTAATTACAAATTTCCAATTCATATTTTTCGCATTATGGAAAAAATCAGAACATATCACGAACTAAAATGTTTAATTTTTTCTTTGATTTCAGAAATAGTATTCTAATGTCTACTATGTTTGGAGTCTAGAGCAACTTCATTGAAGTTTGACTTTTTTCAGCAATTGTAATTACTTTTTCACAATTAGGGTGCTGAAAACTTCAGTCGTCTAAAACTAAGACGCAAGCGGAAAACTTTTTGTCTCAATCTAAGTTATACGGAGTCAATTAAATTTATTTTTCAAGTTCATTTTACATGAAATAACTTGCAACCTTTTTCCCATGCTCTGTCAAATGTTTATCCGTCAAAGGAACAAAAGATTGTGTGACTCTGACTTTGTTCGTTAACGTTTTTGGTCGATGTAACGAGAAGTAAAATTGAATTGAAATTAAGTTTAGAACACTTCAAAAATATTGGAATTTCAGTTTCTGTTAGAATGTCGGGACCCTATGATTTTGAACGCTAGCATTGATTTAGGGAAAAAAATAGATCGTTCATTTCATTTGCTTATTTTTACTTTTAATAACAACACTTTTCATATGTAGTGGGTTATTATAAGAAAAGTAACATACATAAACAAAATCTGTGGCGTCACAGATTTAAAAAATCTTCCACCTTTCATTTTCCATCTCGCCCTAAGGGTACTTTAAACCGATAACCATATCATACAGAAACATAAAACAAAATAAACAAACCAACACAAAGTTGATCGTCGTTGGGGCAAGGTTATTATACAGATGGGATTGATTATTCTGGCTTACACTACATTATCACGTCAGTGTTAACAGAGCGAATTCTCGTGCATTTTTTTCACTTGTGTTTTAGGAGGTGGAAAAAATCACGCATGGATTAAGTATATTTTTTTATTTATTCTCATATTTGAACTAATTGTATTTTTTGTTCCGATTTAGGAATAAAACAATTAATAACAAAAAAAATTATAGGGGGTTGTGCCCGAGACACGACCGCATAGTTGACGTAGGATTCGGTTAGACTATCTGTTGATTTTGGATATGTTTGAAGAATTACATCATTAAACTCTTTGATAATGATTTGGCATTTTGGTTGGTTGTTGGGTATTGTTTATTCACTCCACCAGTGTTTACAACCGAGCGATGATGACAGAAGCATGGTAATTAGTCATTAGATGGTGCGTATCAGATAGAAGAGACCGAAGTAGAATGAGATATGATGAAAACCGCCCTCTGTGACCATAGACGAGATGCCTCCTGTGTTATGTATGGATGAAATGAAGAAAAAAAACTCACCAATGTAATATAAAATAATTACCAATACCGAACACAATTATCAAGTTTTATCATCAGTAAAAACATAATACTTCAATATAGAGAAAACAAATTTGAATTGGAAAAGGTAATTTTCTTTTATTAGTTTTACTTTCTGAGTGTTTATTCAACTCAATGCGAATTTTGATTGGATACTATATACATATGGGAAAACACATTTTCGAATATTTCTTCACTTTTCCAATTTTTCTCGCCGTATGAAATTTCCTTGGGTGGAAATGAACACAACAAAATAGGCAGCTTAACCGAACGACCCGTTCTCGAGCGGGAACACACCTTGGTTTTTATTTATGAAAATTGAAATAAAATTATATATCAATTAATTTTTAACACAACTGCTACCATATATAATTTTACACCTACACATGTACTAAATTTTTCACAATACACGATCGGAAATTTCACGAAGCAATCAATATTTAATTTGCAAATTTAAATTTTATTTGCTAGAAAAAATGTCTAAGCAATAAGCGTTTGAAATTGGACAATTTTCACGATGTGCTCGATTTTCGATTTTAAATTTGTAACCCAATATGTTCCCGAAAGACGTAACCCTACGTCAAAACTAAATCCAGACAGCGATTGAAATACTTTTCTAGGGAATCAACAACATCCCCGTCATTCCTTTTTTGTTGTTTGCAATGTCCGTTCTATTACAACTTTTTATCGGTCAACTTTTGATTATCAATTTGTAATCTAAGAAAACGAAACTTACTTTTTGCCATACTGGAACTGAGCGTAGGGGGACCCATACTTTTCAGTGAGTCCTCTATTGATTCCGAATATGAAGGACTCGCAGAACAGTTTGGGTCCTCCCATGCGCTCTGTTTTAGCGAGGTAAAAGATTTCTTTACTACACCTTATATTTCGAACAATTCTACTTCTCTGAACAATCATTTTTATTGTTCCTTCTTCTATTTGAACAGAAATCCTTTTATACTCGTTATGATGTACATCTCTAAAAAAAATCCTATCACCTGTAATGACTCAATTTTAGGAAGCGAATTGCGAAGAAAATATTTTTACATTTCATCTGAACTAGCAAGATGCAGCTCATCAATCTGTGTACTATCTATCTCCAAAACCGATAGTGCAAGGGAGTAATAGACGGATCAAAAGGTCAATAATAGGGTCAATGATTATGTTTAACAAAATAGCAAATTTATTATGTCATTCAGAAACCCTATCGGAGATACATCGATAATTGGCGCCATGTTCACCCACGATAACAACGAACGATGGATCGCGTTATCGCATCAATCCTGGCAATCAAAAGGGATTAAGGTTTAGCGCGACATATATATTTTATCATCAAAATGTCGCTTGATAACACAAGTAGCCATCGCGTAATGACAATGGAATTGACAATACTGATTGCTGCTGTCTGTACATCTAATTGTTGTTGTACTCATCTTAGCCTTTCCCTGACTATCAGAGTGTTGTAAATAGCTTAGAAATTCCACACATATAATGTCACCTAGAGCGATAATTACGTTTTTATGTATGCCTTTACAAATGAGCTGAAATCAGAGATCGACATGAAATCAAATGAGATATGATTAAAATTAAACGTAAAAGTTGATTATGTCAAAGTTAAGTTAATTTTCACTATGCCTCGTAGGCTAAACGGACTAAATAGCACCGTACATATATAATTATTGGTATGGAAAAATGCAGTTTCTATTCATTGAGATAAAATTTTAGTTAACATTTTTCTGACGTAGGGCTACGTTTTTTATTTCTATGCTGGGGTCTAAGTTTTAAAAACGAGAGCTTTACGCCGGAACAACAAGATTTTGAGCGTTAATACCTCTTTGCCGGCTGAACGAAATGGTATGATATCCACTTCATTCGAAAGATAAAATATCTACGCGATATGATTATAAATTATTGACCCGAAAACATGCTTCAATAGCTTAAAAATAGCTTTTAAAACAGGCTACTTAGATCAGACAAATATGTAGACAAGCTGGCGCCTGCTCGGAAATCCATTTAGCTGTGATTGGAAATCAACGGAAACATGCGCTCGCTCATTCGCTTAAACACTTCTCTCCTAATTCCATTTCTTTTCTGAAGCCGGACCGAACGAGATCTAATCTCATTTGTTGACGAATGCCGCTATCGATCAGTGAACCCGCTTTCGGGGATAATTGGCGGGGATGGGGGGTATTATTTGTGCTTAGTATATTCGAGGAGAAATTGAGTAATCTATTCTTCGATCTTATATGTATTTGAATATATAGAAGTTCCATTCACTATTGCCGATAATATTTACGGATCAATATTTTTTATAGCAGCAGGATTCCACGGGCTTCATGTTTTAATTTGAAAGGTGAATTCGTCTTCACAAAGTATTGTTACTTTTGTCCTTCGTTTCTTCTTATTTTTATTGGAATTTGGCAAATGTAGGAATATAGGAATTTTCTCAACGAAGACATACCATAATTTGATCCGGAATGAACCACAATATTTTTTTCAAAATGGAGCATTGGTAGCAGAAGCGTGATAGTGTGGGACATTGAAAGCACCCGGGTTTCCTGATCTACCATTCACGTTGTCGAATGAACAGCCATCGATGTCCTTCAAATAAGTAAGATAACTTGCAAGAATTAATATTAGTCGTGAGATGATGGAATGGTTCTCAAGTAACAAAATTGATCATATGATTGGCCAGCTTATCAGCCTGACCTCATCCAAATGGGAACCTTTGGATGTACCATAGTTCGACGAATTTACAAACATATTCGCCACCTCGAAACTGTTGATGAGCTTAGAGTAGCAGCCATGGTCACTTAGAACTCTGATGACGTTGTTGCATGAGGCAGGAAATTGGACGAATGAAAAACTTGTTAGTTTAAGTTTGTTTGAGAATATTTTTACTTTGTTGGTGGCGTTATATCTGAATAAAAATGTTTTCTTGAAACATGTCTTCCTTGTCATCCAGTTTCGAAAAATCAAACAGTCGTTCTTAGCACATTGAGACATTTGTAACCAAACATATTATTATTGATATAATATGAACAAATATTAGTTGTTCGTTGTAAATCACTGCACTGTAGATGAATACCCAACAATCTTAGTTCATTGTAAGATCCTGGCAATCCCAGCAATGTTAGTTCAACGTTAGTACTTCCTTTAACCAGTAAGAAAAAGGTATGTAATCAACGCAAACTACAATGCAATGACATGTTTACATGCTAAAATACACAAAACATTTTTGACGTAGGACTACGTCTTTAATTTGTATAACGGGGTGTAAAATAAAAGTTTCGAAAACGATAGCGTTACGCCGGAGACCGAGATTTTGAGCGTTAATAGCTCTTAAACAACTGAACGAAATGGTATGATAAACACTTCAATCGAAAGATAAAATGTCTACGCGTTATATACTTGTTACTTTTTCATCCAAAAACTTGTTTCAATAGCCTTAAAATTGCTTTCAAAACAGGCTATTGAAATCAATAGGTATATAAGATCATTACTTTCTATACTTTTATGGTTTATAAAATGACGCTTCCTTTGCTTTCGTTCATTTCTTACTCTACTCTCGCACCGTGAGGACGGGTTTGTTTGGGACCAAGCAGACAGCTAGTTAGTCTTTCGGTGGTAAGACACACGAAACCAGCTCGGATAAGCGCACCAGCCACAGGATAGGTGAAGAAGCCACATCGCTATCGACCGGGAACTTTGCGTGAAATTCGTCGCTATCAGAAGTCGTCCGAATTGCTGATCCGCAAGCTACCTTTGCAGCATTTTGTCGTGGAATTACTCAGGACTTCAAAACCGACTTGCGCTTCCAAAGTTCCGCGTTTATGACGCTGCAGGAGGCCTATTCGAAGATACCAATTTGTGTGCTATCCATGCAAAACGCGTCACATCATGCCCGAGAACATCCAGCTGGCCCATCGTATCCGAAGAGAGCGTGCTATATTAGCTTGGCAAATAATCAACGGCCCTTTTCACGGCTCCAAATTTGATGGATTAGAGTTCAGAAAAGTTTTTTTGCAGGTCAAACTGAAAGGAGTATTTTCGTTTGGATGCCATACAGCATCGAGAAAATTCCGGAAAGATCTAGTCGTTGCTGAAAAATAATCTGCCAGTTCCCCGGGGATTGAAAAATACATTCATGCAAAAGAGTTTATTTTAATGTTTTCTAACCACAGCGACCAAATATTTTTCAATCAAGTGCTATTAACAGGTGGTTATCGAATTAGCATTAACCACTGGAGGGCTTCGAGTATCAAGGAAAATCTGGAAAAATCTAATCGTTGCTGAAAATTAATCTGCCAGTTCCCTGGGAATTGAAAAATACATTCATGCGAAAGAGTTTACTTTAATGTTTTCTAACCATATAACACAGCGACCAAATACATTTGATTTTGTAATTTTTCAATCAAGTGTAATTAGCTGGAAAGCTTCTGAAGATTATTCTTCCCCATCAGTAGGATATTTTCGTATCCAATATTGTATGCGCGCAACGGAAAATGTTTCGTATCGCGAAAATTATATAATTTTCAATCGATTATTGCTCAGTCGCCGAAATTTTCATACTCAGAGAATTCATTTCCCTCTAGTTTGCCTTTCAAATTGCCATCGTAAACCACACCTTCTCTCGATTCAATCACGCACGAAAAGCATACTTAAGTGATATTCTGGTGGTCAAACCCATTCATTTTTCGTGAGGACATCGACAAGACAACAACGTTACTGAATGAGCTGAATGGCGAGGGATCGATGGATTCATTACCTGGCCTGACCTGACCTGAAATGCAATCAGTTTGTTTTAACTGTGAGGGAGCGCAGAAAAGCCGATCGATCAGAAGGAGAAGAGAAGGTGACCGAGAGAGTATCAGCATCGAAGAACGGTTCCCCGGGAAGACATCGGAGCAGCCGCCACACACACACACACACGCGCAACTTTTTCGTTTGCTGGTTATCGAGAAGAAACCTGGAAAGAAGTGATCGTTGCTGAAAAATAATCTGCCAGTTCCCCTTGGAATTGAAAATATTATTCAAGCGAGTTTATTTTAATGTTTTCTATCCATATAATATTGCGACCACATACATTTGGTTTTGTGATTTGTCAATCAAGTGCAGTTAGCAGGAAAGCATCTGAAGATTATTCTTCAGAACAAGGTTTTTTGTATCCAATATTGGATGCATAAAACCTTGAGCCTCCAGCGTAACGCTCTTGTTTTCGAAGGGTCCCAAATATTCATTTATTCATTCATTCAGAATTGATTTAGATTCAAATTCAAACAAAAGATCTCTAAATCAACGATAGTCCTACGTCACCCTTGCGGTTATACCATAGATATAACCCACTTCCTGTTTTTTAATACGCAAAACAATTAAAAAAATTGGGAAATTTGGTGGCAATATAGTTGTCATCGCCCGTCTAGCGAGCAATGATGTTTTACTTGATGGTAAAAATGTTTTTTATAATTGTATTTTTGATGTTAATTTCAACAAAAACAACTAATGGAACTCATGATCAGACTCAGCAGGTCCTAAAAATTTCATATGTATTGAAACTCCAACAAAAAGACTGTTTTCAATGACTTTTCAGGAAATTTGCTTTTGATGCTCTGAACTGGGAGTTGTTAAAACGAAAATTAATAGTTTTTGATTTTTTCGCGCTCAAAAAAATCAAGCATGTTGCTAGATATCAGAACTAGTTGCCACATAAGGCTAGAAGTGGGAATTTATTGTTAAAGAAGAGAAAAAAAAATAAAATCGTTGGTGCCAATATAGTTGCCACTGCCCGTAAAAGGGTTAAAATTGCAGTCAAAAACAGAGCGGTTTTTCCCGGTGCAACGACTTTGTGATACCTAATTTAGCGTATCAGCGGTAAATGTACGAGCAATGATTAAAGTTCTTTGTGGTTCTGCGCCAAGAAATGCAGTAAAACCATAAAACATTTCTAAGACAGTATCACTAATAACCGGGTATTGATTTCGAACTGGAATGTCCCTGCACGTCAATACCAAACAATGCGCCTATCAGTACCTTGATTGTTGAGTACTATATTGGGCAGATTATCCGCTATCAATCTACTTGTTCTATTTTTTGCCCAGTACGTATTATCTATTACAAGGCCAATTATCTTCACAAGAAAAATGTTCAACGTTGGCACGTTTCGATTTTTTTCGTGAAACATTGTAAATTTATAATGTTTTGGTGTCGAACTTCCTAGTGCAAAATCGCATAATCGATCCTCACACTGGGCGCCCTAATGTCTAGCTGAACATATTCATCTTTACGTATCACAGATGAGACACACCTGCGCAAATCCGCTATATTGCAAAATAAACCATTCGCGCACGTGCACTAGTTGGTCTCCTGGTTGCATTCCAACTGCATACTCATTCATTCTCACGGTTTTCCAACTATTTTTACATTCATAAGTCGGATTTACCATAGCACACGAAGGTTTGTGAACAGGTGGGAAAAATAGAAGTTTGGCGACGCACCGAAAGTAGTCTGAACCGTTTTCTTTGCAGCGTACAAAGTTTAATAATAACAATTTTTGTTTGAAACTTACGACATTCTGCAGTTTTTGTGTTGCTCGGTTACACGATAACCAATTCGTGTTAATGTTCCGACTTTCACCGATCACTGATGTCTTCTGAACTTCTGGACGGATGAAAATAAATTATCCTCAATGTTTTCGTCCAATCTCTTTGGATCCTTCACTGACGAAATATCAACTTCTTGGCAATTGTCCACCCGGAACTCCTCGTAGCTTAGCAAACCACAACGACTAGATCTTCTCCGGTAAGATCCACCCACCGAGCGAGTTGACAGATGACTGAAAAGTCGCCGGCTGCCGGTCACAAATTTTAATCAGTTCTTACAAAAACACTACCGGACCACATGCGTGCCACTCGTATTTAATCGTCACAGCTGTGCGGGCGAACCTTTGCGCACATTTTCTCGCACAATCCGTGCACCCGTGTAGCTCATGAGTTACCTCTGCACGATACGCACTCACTCTCTCAGTGAGCTCAATTGACGCACACTTTGTTTTCGCGCCGAGTTTTATTGCTCCGAAGTGCTATCGTACTTTACACTGTTGCAGCGTATTTACATACCTGTGGAAAGAGGAGAAAGATCGGTGGGAAGTATCGTCAGTTTGCTATAAACGTGGATTGATTTACATGCGCTTGTACGACCAAATAGCTTAGTTTATATCAGCGAATAGCAATAGACCAGATAGGCCCAATGCGCAGGAGACTATTGCTAGCGATAAGATGAGAGGAATGTTTAACAAATATGGGTGAATTATTGCGGACACGGTGACACATTTTAATGGAACAATCCTGCAGATCTATCCTCTAGGTATCACACAATTGTCCGGGATTAACTGGTTGCAGAAGTATGAGATGTATATACAGGGTGGCGCAAAAAGGTGGGACCAGAATGCCGCGCTATGCGTCGCGTTGCGACAATTGTGCTTCATTTTAAATATATGTGTGTTTCCATTTAGTCGAACACAATAATGCGTTGCGTCGTTAGCATCGTTGTACTAAACGCTAACATTTGTTCTAAACGGCTTGCGCCGAATTCGCGATGACAGTTGCATTGTGTCGACGTCTGGTGACAACTTCAAAATAGGGCCATAATTTGGGTCCCAAACTCGTTAGTGTAATCTCTATCAGATTAGAAAACACGAAGCCGGTTTTTAAATTCTAAAATTTGAATAAAAATTTTCACATCCTGTTATTGGATTACTTGAAACACGTGTGAGACTTTTTCACCACCTGCAAACAAAAAATGTTTTTCATTTAAATGCAATACTAGTTTGATATGGAAAAGCTAATTTTCATTCATAATTTTAATTTTTAAATCGTGTTCATTCCGACTGAAAATCAGCTATTCTTTCACTCTCCCCTAAACTAGTAAACTAAGCTCAATGCCGCCAGCGCGGATATGTCAATGTGTGGTTTTCAAAAACATTCAACTGATCCGTGGACACAACAAGAATAAGATTTTCATACCAACTTTATATTGTTTTTGTTTACATGAAAAGTGGTGACACGAATGCTAGATTGTGACCGCAAATCAACAGACTGCGTCGGGCGAATTTTTTAGTACAAAACGCAAGCAATGACAGCTGATGAGAAGCAACGCATAACGCGGCATTCTGTTTCCACCTTAAGTCACGCAACGCTCTCTGAAGGAAAAAAGTCACAGGAGGGTTGTGTCCGAGACACGACCGCATAGTTGACGTTGGGTTCCGTTAGGCTATCTGTTGATTTTGGATAATTACATCGTTAAACTATTTGATAATGATTTGGTGGCCCTGAAAAGGGCCGTTTTGTTTGGTTGTTGGGTATTGTTTATTCACTCCATCAATGTTTACCGAGAGATGATGACATAAGGATGGTAAACAGTCGGTGGATGGTGCGTATCAGATAAAAGACACCGTAGTGAAACGAGATATGATGAAAACCGCCCTCTGTGCGAGATACCTCCTCTGATATAAATGGATGAAATAAAGAAAAAGAAATATTTTCAAAAAACGAAAAATATATGCATAAAAACGATTAGAATAAAAAAAACTCGATCATATACAGTGAAAATAAATTCGAGACTGTATATAATCGAGTCCGCCCTGTACTTCAAAATAGAGAAAACATATTTAAAATGGAAAAGGTAATTTTCTTTTATAATTTTAACTTTCTGAGTACGAATCATATATCATATATCAATTCATTTTTAAAACAACTGCTACCATATATAATTTTACACTTTCACTTGTGCTAAATTTTTCACAATACACGATCGGTCATTGATATGAAAGATCACGGAGCAATCAACATTGAAGTTCCAATTTTAAATTTCATTTGCTAGAATTAATCATGTCACTCATTTATATTATAATGGTGAGTTTTCGATGAAATAGCAATAAAAGTATAGACAAATAGTTAAGTAAATATCAGGACTACATGGGTTAAGTAATCGAATAACATGATTAAGTAATCAATAACAAGAGCTTTCGGCCCTGCTAATCTGGTAAAGAGTAATATTCCTTCCAAGCACGAATGTCACCACCAGACGTGGACACTGTACATTTGTCTTCGCGAATACAAACAACTCAGACTAAATAATGCACATCCACAAATCGTGAACTCTTGCGTAGATTCTCAGAAATGATATTGTGTTGAATTACGAAGATTTTAGAACTTACAATCAAACACAAAAAAACAAAAACAACGACTGAAACTGAATTCTCGGTTTTCAGAAACATGTAACAGTTCGGCTGAAAAGTTCATAAGGTTGATGTCTAGATGGCGCCTCTAACAAAAATCTACTTGACTATCACAAAGCACCACCTTTCAATAGATACGTGTCAAAATTTGACAACAATCGGTCGATTTGTTCGTGAGTTACAGCATTGAGAGTGAAGCGATTTTTGTTATTGTGAAAAAAATGGAAAAATCTCAATTCAATGAAAACGATGGCAACATTACATGAATTGGGCTTCGAATTGCTTCCGCAATCACCGTATTCTCCACATCTGTCCCCCAGCGACTATTTTCTGTTCGCAGACCTGAAGAGAATGCTCGCTGGCAAGAGATTTAAGACCGATGATGAAACTAAAGGGTGTGTCACATCAAATTGCATAACGGAAAAAACGCTGTAGAAATTCGCCCAGTAGACCGATCCTTTTGAACATTTTAGACAGTAAAATAAAAACTAAATATTACCGAAACTCAGGCCTATTTTGAGGAAAAACCGAAAGAGTACTATAAAAATGGCATCAAGTTTCAAGATCGCTATAATCGCTGTATCGCCCTCGAAGGCAATTATGTTGAATAATAAAATTGAATTTTGCAAAAAAAAAAAAATTGTTTTACTGTGTTACCTTATAAACTTTTCAACCAAACTGTTGAAAGTGCACGTCAGCAGAAAATCAAACATTATTTCATTACACAGTCCCGTATTCTTATTTCTACAGAGTGCAGATGAACTGGATGTGAGAACAAGGATTGCTTTTGAAATCGACTAATTAGAACGAGGGATTTCCGATTCAATAATGATTGAGATTTTTCTAGTTTTTGATAGTTACTTAACTTACTTGTGTGGAACAGTCCGTTTATCGGACCAGCGCCGGATGAATTATTGATGTCCAGTATCGTCGGTCTTGGGCAGCCGTTCTCCAGTCGCCTCGAACACCGACGGCTTGTGCATCTTCCTCTTTCGTGGAAGATAGAGACTTTAAACTTTTGCTCGATAGTCAGTTCCATGATTTATATTATTTCTTCAATGTAAAAAAAATGTTTTGGAGTGCCGCAATCGATTGACGCAAAAATTTCGTAAATCCAACAGAAAATGACTGAGCAATAATTGTAAATACAAGAGGAAGCTTGTATTTTCGACTTCGACCAATCAGATGTTAATTAACATCATGAAATGACTGAGTAATAAGCGTTTGAAATTGGACATTTTCCACAATGCGATCGATATTCGTTTTCCAATTTGTACCCCTAATATGTTCCCTAAAATTGTCCATGTTTGTCCACTGTGCGAGGGGTGAGGATATAGCCGATGTCCACATGGGCACATCAAAAGAATATTAAAAAGTAAACTTTCACATCTGAAGGTGTATATCAGGATGTAAATTTAATGGAAAGATGTAAATAAATGAAATCTGTTACGCATTTCCGCTCAACCTTCCACTCATTTCAAGTACACCGGAAATACGAATAAAAGGGTCGAGCTGACTGAGAGTGTTACCCGGTTGAACATTTCATTGAAGTTATTCATGGAAATGTCAGGCTTTTTTCATTGATGTTATTTATTGAATTGGCAGGCTTTTTTCGGTACTTCTGACCTCCTTACGGTTCGAAACAAACTGAATGCTCCCCATTACGAGACCGCCAGTTTTATTTATTTTCAAAGGCTAATGAATCAATAAGTGGGGGTGACAAGGTGGGAATTGCGATTCAATTCACGACACTATGCGGAAATTATCAGTTTATCATTTTTTATCCCCTATAAGTTCGCGAAAGACGTAAACTCACGTTAAAGAAATTGTTACAATATTTAATATACAACATATACAATTATAATTGGGTCCGCTTATATACAGAATTTTGTGATTTCAATAGCTTGCTCTCAAAGCAACTTTTGGACTATTGAAACAAGGTTCTGGATCAATAAGTAACAAGTATATAACTCGTAGACATTTTACCTTTCGAAAGAAGTGATAATCACACAATTTCGTGCAGTTGGTTAGGAGGTTTTAACACTCGAAATCTTATTATTCCGTCGAAACACTCTCGTTTTCGAAATTTTGAACTTCAATCCCAGTATAGAAATGGAAGGTTCTACGTAGTCCTACGTCAAAACTTTATCAACCATATCGCATTAGATTTGTTTTTTTTTTGACGTAGAACTGCGTCGCTCTGTTCCATACATCGTAGTGCGTTTTATTACGCCTCGGAGGGCCGATAATCGCTGATGCAGGTCTCCATCGTGTGAACATTATTTCTTAGTTGTCAGCAAAATGCCTACGTAGGCCATTGATTCACAGAGTCGTTACCCATTCCGAGGGTGAGAACTTCCATTTTCTCCCCCCTTTGGGACGAGGGCGTAGTCTGCCGTCCCAAACTACTCGTGGTACTTGTGGCGGAGGATCATCTTCAATTTCTTCTTGTATAATGTGATTGTCCTTCAAACTTTCGTCGGGTGCAGGTTGTAATGGTTCTTTTTCCTTATTCGTATCATCTTGAGTTTGCAATTCATCAATTCATTATTTGTAATCGGTAGTGGGGCTAAAAGCCTTACGTTTCTCTTGTATATGCCGGACGAAGTCCTGACTGTGGCCACTCTGACAATGTCGTCAGGACCTTTGAAAACATCTGTTATGATTCCGATAGGCGAAGTGTCTTTGTGTCTTCATGAAGTGGTTATGATGCTTGTATTGATACAGATGATCTTCGGCTGGCGTCGCCTGCATGACACTAGTAACTTTTACTCTTTTGACTTCTTCCTCTGTTTGATAGTTGTGATCTAGATTTGCCTTTCTTCTAGATATTTTGGACCATGCATCCAAAACCATTGCCTGGAATCGATGAAGGCTCTTACAGATATGCCTCTTGAAATCATGTCTGCAGGATTTTCTTCTGATGTAACGTGCTCCCACTGGCTAGGCTTAGTATACTCACAAATCTTCACGACTCGGTTTCTTACATATTGTTTCCATCGTTCTGGTGATCCTTTGATCCAGGCTAATGTCACAGTAGAATCACTCCAATAGTGTTCTGAATTTATTCGGTGTTCGAAAACGTTCTTGACTCTTTGAGCGAGTTCGGCTAGTAACACAGCTGCGTTTAATTCCAGACGTGGTAATGACGTTTCTTTTATGGGAGCCACTCTGGATTTAGAGCACAGTAGGTGTGTGCTATGGTTGCCTTCTTTGCTTGTGTGTGATAGGTATATGCACGCACCATATGCTTTGGTTGAAGCGTCGCAAAACCCGTGCAATTCTAAGTAGTATGGTTTGCTTGGGAGCGCTTGCCTGGAAAATTCTACAATGCTTAACTTTGGCAAGTCTCTTTTCAATTTGTGCCATGCGACTGACATTTCTTCCTGTATGTGATCGTCCCAGTCCAATTTGTACTTCCACAATTGCTGAAACAAGATCTTTGCTGCTATGATGATTGGCTGGATTAAGCCCAAAGGATCATATAACTTTAGTATCTCTGATGCTAGCTTCCTCTTAGTGATTGCTTGTGTTGAAGTTAACCGATGGTTTTCTTCCGTCTTAAATGTGAACTTGTCGTTCGTGGGAGCCCATGTGCTCCCCATGAATTGCGTTGAAGGCTGCTGATGGCCTTCTTGTGCCCTTGGTGGCACCCTATGTTGCGTTGAAGGCGGCTGATGGCCTTCTTGTGCCCTTGATGGCACCCTATGATGCGTTGAAGGCGGCTGATGGCCTTCTTGTGCCCTTGGTGGCACCCTATGTTGCGTTGAAGGCGGCTGATGGCCTTCTTATGCCCTTGATGGCACCCTATGTTGCGTTGAAGGCGGCTTATGGCCTTCTTGTGCCCTTGGTGGCACCCTATGTTGCGTTGAAGGCGGCTGATGGTCTTCTTGTGCCCTTGATGGCACCCTATGAATGTAAGGCTCTTCAAAGCTTTGCTCTACCTTGAATGAAAATGTATCGTTTCTAGGCGCCCAATTGATGCCTAGTGTTTTGATCGTCTCTCGGTTACCTATCTGAATGGTTTGTTCCAACTCGTCGGTTGGAATTCCTTCTAAAAGCTCTTTTCGATTTGATGCCCACTTACGAAGTGGGAAGCCTCTTAGCGATACATTTTGGCTATATCCGCGCTTAAGACTACGTCGTCTCCGCGGAACTCAATGGCGAGATCGAACTGATCTCTTTGGATTACAGGCCCTACTGCCTGAATGTCGTTGAGGGATTTTCCCGTTGTGGTTTTGGCGCTGGCGTCAAATACTACTCTTGTTTTGTGTCTTCGAGCTGCCAGAATTTCTAGAATAGCCTCGAAAGTTCATCTTGTTGCTTGACGTTCACCTTTTTTGATGTATGCATCCACGTCTCTTGTAAGATGCCTACTTGGTCTAGCATTCCACATGCTAGCCATCCTAGTTTTGATTTTTGGAAGGTAGGTCCCCTTTCAATCCTTGCTTGCTCGGCCTCTATCACATCATAGAAAAATCGTGCTCCAAGGAGCAACTCGATAGGGCCCTTTTTGTAGAATTGTGGATCTGCCAGTTCTATTTTAGCTGGCGTGTCCACCTCATGTGCTTGAAAACTTGTGGTTGGCTGATCACTCAGTATTTCTGGAATGACGATCAGTTCTATCTCTTCCTCATAGTTCGTGTTCTCAGAGGTGAGCAACACTTTAACCTTTTTGTGTGATTGTATTAAACCACCAACCCCATTTATAATGGTTTCTTCATATGTGTATGGGGCTTTCAATCGATTGAAAGCTTCTTCTGTTATTACTTCGATCTGGCTCCCAGAGTCTAATGAGCATCTTAATTGCGTTGGGGGTTGGTCATTCGATTGAAGGCGTACCATTGCGGTAGCCAAAAACACATAGGATGTAGCTAGTCTTGAGCCTACGGTGGGCTGCTTTTTTCTCCGTCATGTCCCTAAAACTTTGACAACAGCGGCGTATCTGTTTTATTTACTGTTTAATTGGAACGGTACTTATCGTTAGCACTGAGCTGGTCCTTTGCAGTCACGACGTGCTCCACAGGTGAGAATATGAACTCCGAACTGCCGTTTCAGTTTCGCGAGTTCCACATGTTTGCATATGAATCCTGAGCTGCCCTTTCAGCTGCACGAATTCCACTGGTTGAGATATGAACACCTAGCTGTTCCTCCAGCTGCGCGTGTTCCACAGGTGAGAATATGAACTCCGAACTGCCGAAAATGTTCACGATTCGGGAGAAACACATAACACTTTTTCGCTTAATTCGCTCCCCCCGGTGGGAGCAACACATAACACTTTTTGGTTTCCACTCGCATCGCGCGCGGGACGAGTGGGATCACGTCGGGGTCACCAAATGTTTTTGATTAAAACTAAATGTTGTTGAATCACTAATGTCGGGCAAGAGCCCAACATGGATTTCGGATAAAATGAAGTTTATACTTCCAAGGTTGAATCTAGACTGGTCTATTTTATTTCTTAAATTTACAGAGTTTGGCATGGTCTGGATTTTCTTGCCTTCGTGTGCATTTGATGCTTGGTGCTTGGTAAGCACAAAATGTGCTCCTCTGCATGGGTGGCCCGCGCCGTCCGCTCAAACAGCGCTCGCATGGTCCAGGCGGTTTCTCCGCTGCTCCCCTTCCAGTTATTGTAGTCGCTTGGCGTTCCTCCGCCAATGGTAGATGATGATGGCGATTATTATCGCCACGATAAATGCGCCGTCCACAGAATAGGACGCGACATCGTGCATGGTGATTGAATTTTCAACTTTGTCACTGCCGAACATTGTTGTGTGTTTAGATTACGGATGATTTCTTGGAACTCGCTCTGTTCCATACATCGTAGTGCGTTATATTACGCCTCGGAGGGCCGATAATCGCTGATGCAGGTCTCCATCGTGTGAACATTATTTCTTAGTTGTCAGCAAAATGCCTACGTAGGCCATTGATTCACAGGGTCGTTACCCATTCCGAGGGTGAGAACTTCCAGGAAGCATTCCTATTCCCACATACATTTGTTCTGTCCATTTGTGTGCTTTCCCGAACAGAGCTGTCAATAACGAGCAACTTATCGACGAGCAACGAAGGGGAAATCGTAAGATGTAAAGTCTCCGTGCAAAAGGAAAAGAAGAAGAATGAAGGGTAATATTTGCCTAGAGTGTAAACAGTGGATCTTGCTGAGGCAAACTTCCAGGGCCTGATTCTCGAATACACTACGAATACACTTCACGGTGGAAACGGAATGAAACGTATTCGCGATGACAACGGTACAGTGTCGACATCTGGATACGAGATTAGTTTCCCTCTAAATTTATCATTATAATATCAAATTATCTTTAGATGAAATTTTTGTATGAGATTATTATATCACATGACGAAAACAAAGTTTTCCACTTACATTGAATACCAGTTTGATACGAAGAAGTTAATTTTCATTAATGATTTTTTATTTGAAAAGTGCTCATTCTGCCTGAAAACTCATCATTATCTTCGACACTTCACTAACTCGTAAAACGTAGTTCAACGGCGTGCCGTTTATTCCGTTTCCACCGTGAAGTGTATTCGAGAATCAGGCCCCCATTCTTTGTGTGGACACCGATTCGACAACACCGTTGCTGGGCGAGCTGGACGGCGAGGAATCGAATGGTTTTCTCAAGGCAATAGGAGTGGAGGAGTAAAATGAGAAAAGAGTAGAGTTTTCCGAGGGCCTTTTTGTAGGCCAAAGACGAATGAACTGAAGAAGTTTAAAGTCTCTTTAACTCAACAAGGAAAGGAAGGAAAGACGAACTTTCAGTATCGTTCTAGATACGAAACAATGAACACCGCTTGTTTTTCGTTGTTTTGCGCCATCACATGTCTTCGTTTCGGACCTCTGGCATTGCAATCATTGCATCAAACTGACACCATTGCATTAAGGTTTTGAGCTACACAATTGTGTGGAGAATCATCAAGCTCGGCTATCGTCAGCTCACCAAGAAAATAAATGTTCTGGAATTTTGTCAGTGATTTGGTTTCGCATGACAGTAGGAAAGCTCTCTCCACAAAGGATGGCAGCTAAGCTCATCTAGACTGGCAATATTAACAGAAAGGGCTCCTATTAAGAAGAGCGCAAAACAGAGATAAGTGTGTGTATATTTAGTTGCTTAAAGCCATTGATATATGGATATTTGTGTGAAAATAGTGCATCTTCGCTACGCTGAAACCTCATTTGTAAAGATAAATATAAACAAGGAGGGGGCATAGCGGGAGGGAATTGTTTAAGCTAGGGTATTAATAACGAATCTCAGCCTTTTTCCAAACAGTTAACATTGTTCGTTTTCTGTCATCATAAAGGCTTCGTTGGTGCTTTTGACATTGCATCAATGCATTGAACTGACGCTATGGTGAAGCAGGTGTTAAGGTTGTGCACCAGAAAATCATTTGGGGAATACCAAGTTATTCAATAAGTTATTCTTCTTCTTCTTCGTCTTATATGGCACTAACGTTCCTAGAGGAACTCCGCCGTCTCAACGTAGCATTACTTGCGTCATTTTCATTAGTACTTAGTTGAGATTTCTATGCCAAATAACACGCCTTGAATGCATTCTGAGTGGCAAGCTCTAGAATACGCGTGACCACAGTGCAAGTCAGAGGAAATTTCTCTGAAGAAAAATTTCCCCGACCAGAACGGGAATCGAACCCGAACCCCCGGCATGTTAGGTTTGACGCTAACCACTCGGCCACGGGAGCACTGATTCAATAAGTTATAATAAGGCATTAATTTATTTGGGTTCGCGTGCAAATAGAGTTTATTTCACTCACAAGAAAGTAAATGTCGTTCTGGAATTTTGTATGTGATTTGGTTTCGCTTTCCAGTAGCAAAACTTTCTCCACTAAAGATCACAGCTGCGCTTATCTCGAGCATGTACTGTTCTGCGAGCACAAGAATGAATCATCAAACAATTATCGTCAAATGATTCTACAATAAATTAATATTTCATGGCGACCAAACTGGTAGAATGGTTATTTCAAAATTTTCGTAGCATTATAAAACAATATCCGTAGTTAGAAACAAACGACTTGAATTAAACTACAGCGTAGTTCTACGTCAACAATGCGGTCGTGTCTTGAACACAACCTCCTATAATTTTTTTAAATTAAAATATTAATGATTGTTTACGTGCCCTCATGAAAAACAGATCATTAGAATTGACTATATGACCAAAAAACAAAATTTATAATCGTATTTAGAGTAGATTCTAGGTTCTAGCATGTAGAAACTTAAAAAACGCAGAGTATCGAGGCAGCCAGTTAATTTGGCGTGGAATTGCTCTTTAGTAATCTCTTTGAAGTGTATAGGCGATGTTTAGATGCGTATTTCAGCGGGAAGGTTTTGTATTACGTTGACGACAACGCCAGATATGATACACTGGCTGAACAGGGACGCAGTTAAATAAAGTGGATCGAAAATCGAGATTGAAAGTGAACCAGCTTTTCATTAATAGATCATACTCCGCAGTGGGAAAGCTCACCACGGACCGAGTAACCCTAGGAGGCGATCTGGCGTAGTGGTAACATCCATACCTCTCACGCTAAAGGTCACGAGTTTAATTCTTACTCCCGACATTCTTCCAAAATGGAAGGTAAAAGTGACGAACAAGCCAAACGAGTTGAAAGTCACTATAATACGAAAAAAAAACCGAGTAACCAGAATAACTAGAATCATCAGTGCTTCAGATACAGTTTTTAACGTATTATTCTATTTGTTGAATTTCTTCTTTTGTTTATGTCAATAGAATAGTATAAAATATAGAATGAAACAAACTTAAAATTGTATATTGGCGCTATTCCATTATTTCCTTGATTTTTTCTCCTAATTAGGAAATATGAATAACGTAGGGGTACATTCAATATCCATGAAGAGGGAGGGGGGTGTCTAAAATGGTTGTTTTTCTGTCCACATGTAGACAGCCCCTTACCCGTGAGTTATGCACTGCGTTAAAGTTGCTACAAAGAGCAAATTCTCAAATATAGTTTCTTTCTTAAATTATATCGGAAGTGGTAAAAAATCAAATTGAGTTAAACAATTTCCTTGTCCTTCGTCAACAATGCGGTCGTGTCCTGAACATAGAAAAATCGCGAGTGAACAAGTAAGAAAAATAGCGAAAGAAAAGTCAAGATCTGTTATGAAACAAAGCCGAGATATAGACACTTCCGAGAGAACAGTTTCTCAAAAACTGTTATTCCATTCTCTGTAATCAGTTGAAAAAAATTTCAAAATACTGTTTATTAATTAAACCGTGAAAATGTGGGTTTCATAAGCAAACCATTTTCCTTGATCCGACCTTTTGAGTCTATCTCCTGTATCTACTAGATAAGAGTCATCTTTTATCTTGAACACGTCGCTCGATACGAATGATTCCGCCGTCTCAAAACAAATCAGTATCGTTTACCGAAGCGAATTCCACGCAATCCATGATCGACTTGATTCAGCGAATTCTTCAATATGATAGTCACTTCAATCACACATCAGCGCTAAGATTTTATATCTTTTAGATTTTCATCGGATTCTCGTGAGTTACTTTAGTAACGAATCGTTTGAGTTCCTTTTGCGAATACTGTAAACAGAACTTCGTGCAGTCATCCGACGAACGAAACTATCGGTGATAACGCACCCGCTTTCTGGGGAGGGGTGCCTCCTCTGCGCGCATTGTTTTTTTTTCGAAGTTGATCAATTTACGTTAATTGAAAAGGTGCGAAACAATAGATCGGGCTATCTTGATCGGACATGTTCACCCATGTTCGGGTACTTTTTTTTGTAACATTGGAAGGGCGTGTGTAAAGCTTATCTCTCCGATAACGAAAAAAATCACGATGAATCGCGTGCGTGCAGTGTAACTACTAATGGCCATTACACTACACTTTGGCTGATTGATTGTCCAAGTGATGATTCTAGGAAAACAAAACTTATGCGATTCTATTTGGAGAGATGTTATGAAAATAAACATCAGACGGCCTTCGGCGAAATGTTATCTGCTAGTGACAAGGCTCACTAAATTGTGTTTACCAATAAATATTGAGAGAAATTGTCACCGGGGGTGAATCAGGTGTTGTTTAGATAGACTGTGTTAGGTCAGTGTAGATATTTAGTCTAAATGAAAACTGTTCAAATGTTTAATTATTGTATGAGAGTAATGCACTAGAAAAACGGATGTTTTCACAGAGCACTAGAAAACCGGATGGTGGCTTCTATGAACATGTCGTTAGCGGCGTCAGCGCTAATTATAGATATTGGGAGTGTTGGTGTTTGATAGACGTCGTCGAAAGAAAATCTTCAAAACTACTGATAAACATGTTCCTCTGAAATTGTGACTGAAAATACAATCAAGACATTTTTTAGGCACGTGCAGATAAGTGGTGTATGGAAATTTCATCATTTGGTAATGTCTTGAATGTGGTCATAACATCTAACGTTTTTTTTTGTTAACATTAGGGTAACACGGGGTGAGTTGGACATATGGGGTGATTTGGACCACCCCATTATTGAGCCATACAACTTGGATTTTTTATAATTTCATCTTCTTTCATTGTTGAACCGTATGTAACTAACGTAAAAAAACTCTGGTAAAATTCGACAGGTCGAAGGAAACGGTAGCATGAACACAGCAAGCACTTTTATTGTCAAAAAATGTGAGTTTTCCGATCGTGGTTTTAAGGTTTTTCCCGCTGATTAAACAAACTTTTCGTGTATTGTGCAGTAAAGTTCTGTTCGCCTACAGAAGAGGAACAATTTGATGCAGCGAAATAGTAAGTTTGATAACAATAAATGAAATTAATTGCATTTTAATTTTTGGATGTTGTGTGGGGTGACATGGACACGTTTTGTGGGGATAATTGGTCCTACAGATTTGAGGCTTTTCTTTGGTCTAATTGATTCCAGATGCCACTAAATTACAAAAAGAGGATGGGCAGACAACGTTGGAAAAGGAGGAGCTTGAAAGACCAACGCAGGTCATCAAGAACGGATTTTCTTTGACCAATCATCGATAGTGTTTGAAAATGCTCGAACAACAGTGAAAAGATTCATTCAGAATTCGAGATGGTATCAATCCAATTTTTCTGGTCTGGAATCTGGCCAAGACACCTGGTATCGATCCCAGAACACTGTTACTGATTGTAACATTATTTCTAAATACTTTACATAAACATAAGTATGTTTTTTTCGATGAAACACACACTGGACCAAAGCACTCCACAGATGGTCCAAATCACCCCGCATCAAATTTTAATGTCCAAAAATCGTCTCTTTTATTTTATGATATATTTGGTAGTTTGAAGCTTGATATAATGATTAAACATTATTGATTGAGAGAAAACGAGTGTAGCTCAGTATACAATGTGACATTTTTTATTTGGACCGTTTGGAAATATTAGGCGATTTGCTTAGGTGGTCCAAATTCCCCCCTTTTCCCATATTGAGAATTACAGAAACACATTTTCTACAAATAATTCTGCATTAAAACGATATGAATATTATTTCCTTATTTGCAAATACAACCATCCGTGACACGGAACATACCCTGACTCATATTGACAATTTCCACCTTCTAGCTGGCGTCAGCAATAATCTTTACAACATCCCAAACATAGTAAAAAGCCAATTCAACACAACATCAATGTGATATGATAATAAATCTCGAACATTCCACCGCTCATGTTTGGCATCGAGAGAACTTTTCCTGTAATAAACGCGAGTTATACGGTGTCATTCAACGGGTCCAACCACATCAGGCAACAGCAGCCGCAGCAGCTGCATCAACGTAATGCAAATATCATATCACCGTTTATCTAAATTGTAGAAAATTCGGCCGTCGCCTGCCAGCTGTGTCTTCGTAAAACGAGCGATGAAATATTTGAACAGTAACTATCAGCATTACGTTTCCTTATCAGGGCACTACCTCCGGAATAAACTGCTTCGCCAAAATAGTGGGATCTTCTCACCTTGAGATGTTGTGCAAATTGTTTTGATCGCAGGTATTAGAGATAACATTGCGAGATAAAGGTGAAAACGTTTTGAGGATTTGCCTGAATGAAATATCAGCAGTTCAAGATTGGTTGTGCATATGAGTTTATTTTGCGACTATGTTTCTATTATATTCACAAATTGTAAACATATTGCTTCCTTGAATAAGTACCCGACTGTTTTTCATATAAAATCAATACTTTATATTCCTCTTTTAGTATGGGAATACTACATGGGCTGAAAAGTCCCGGGATTATTCATGAAAACAATCGTTTTTTGGGCCAAACTGTATTTATTCCTCATCATAGTTTCCTTCGAGGGCAATACACTTGGTATAGCGAGTTTCCGAAATTTCGATTCCCTTTCTGTAGTACGAAACGTCTAAGTCTTCGAAATATTCCTCAATGTCACTCTGCAGATTGCCTATTGGACTCAGGAGTGTGGTAATGGATCCACGTTTCATCCATTATCACAAAACGTCGAAAGAAGACCACTCGATTACGAGGCCGACGTGAGGCTCAACGTATCAACAGGAAAAACTTGAACCATTTTAAATATAATTTAGAAGTTTTTTAAACACGCCGTTCTCAAAAGCTAGTGCATAAAAATTAAACACATATCGAAGAATGTATATTCTATCATGTTTCTATTCAGATAATACACTGCGTTTCACAACTCTCCAAATCACTTATACTGCTTGTAAGCTGCATCTACTATTCGTACGATCACTCCCCATAAGTTCTTGATAGGGTTTTGATCTGGTAAACAAGCTGACCAGTCCAGAATCTGAAGCCTCTATTCATTAAATCATGCCATGCCTTTCCGGATTTTATGAATGGATGCCAAATTACCTAATTATCACGGTGTTTTCGAAGCACTTCTGACTGTGCATTCGTGTTGATAAAAAGCTATCTCAATTTTTAGTTTTTTCTTTCCATTTTTCCAATTTTAAAGTTTTTCAGTATTTTAGTTTTTCGGTGTTTCAATATTTCAATGTTACAACTTTACAATTTTAAAATTTTATAATTTTACAAATTTTAAATTTTTTATATGATTAGTTTTTTTAATTTTAAAATATTTCAGTCTCTTAATCTTTTTTTAAATTTCGAATTTATCAGTTATTTAATTTTCTAATTTATAAATATTTCATTTTTTATTATTTTTTCCAATTTTCCAGTTTTATAGTTTATCGATTTTAATTTTGGATTTTCAGTTTTTCAAATTTTCTGTTCTTGACTTTTTGATTTTTGAATTTCGAATTTTGGTTTATGATTTTCCGTTTTCAATTTTCTGTTTTCCATTTACTGTCTTCGGTTTTCCGTTTCCTATTTTCAGTTTTTGTTTCTTAGTTTATGTTTATGAGAGTTTTCGATCTTCAGTTTTTCAGTTTCTAGTTATTCAGATTTTCTAGTTTTTGGTTTACGATTTTCAGTTTTCGATTTTCGGTTTTTGATTTTCAGTTTCTGATTATCAGTTTTTGATTTTTTATTTTCGATTTTCCGTTTTCGATTTACAGTTTTTGATTTTCCAAGTTTGATTTTTTTCAAGTTTCAATTTTCGATTTACAGTTTTCGCTTCTGAGTTTTTGTTATCTATTTTCAGTTTAATTTTTTTTAATTTAAAAAAAAATTTCGATTTTCGATTTTCTTTTTTTTTGTTTTCAATTTTCTATTTTTGATTTTCAGTTTCTGATTTTTTGGTTATGATTTTCAGTTTTCGATTATAAATATTTCAGTTTCCAGTTTTTCAGATTATCTGTTTTTCGGTTTTTCGATTTTAAATTTTTTATTTCAGTTTTCGATTTTCTATTTTAGATTTTCTGTTTTTGATTTACAGTTTTTGGATTGAATTGATTTGAACTGAATTTTCAGTTTTCGATTTGCAGTATTCGGTTTTCGGTGTTTGATTTTCAGTTTTAATTTTCGTTTTCGGATTTTCAATTTTCAGTTTTCTTTCCGATTCTCAGTTCTCAGTTTCAGTTTCCGATTTTCACTATCGATTTTGAAATGAAGGATTCCGAATGCTTATAACTCGAACATTTCTTACTGGATGGGAAAGATGTTTGCATCAATTGATAGGGAATATTTCTACGCTTCTATCGCAATTAATAAAATGGTATTTTTCATTGAATAAACAATTGAATAACTGTAAAATGTTAGGTGTTATCTAAACGCCCTAACTGCCTCGTTTTGATTTGCCCGATTTACGGATTCCCCAACACAGCCATCTAAACCAAGCAGCCTTGGGGAAATCTGCATTCCAAATACCTGAAAGTATGGGGATTTTTGTTCTCACAGAAATGTGTTCCCTAACACAGACTTCGAATCCATGGAGCGTGGGGAAATTGGCATTGCTAAGACATGCAAGTCAGGGGCATTTTTGTTCCGATTGAAATGTGTTTCCCTGACACAGACTTTAAATCCAAGAAGCGTAGGGAAATTGGAATTGCAAATACATGTAAGTCAGGGGCATTTTTGTTCCGATTGAAATGCGTTTCCCTAACACAGACTTCTAATCCATGGAGCGTTGGGAAATTGGCATTTCAAATACATGCAAGTCGTTGGCATTTTTGTTCCGACTGAAATGTGTTTGCCTAACCCAGACTTCAAATTCGCTACTACTCGCTTTCCTTTTTGAATATGTTTCCTTAACACGGTCTCCTAAACATAGGAACCTGGAAAAATCGTGCAGACACTAGAAGCGAATGAACTTTCAATTTTAAAACCTCTATAGTATAAAAAGTAGAAGTTGAAGTTGTTGATTCAAGCAAGTCGTGGGTACTTCTGCACCCGCATGTTATTTTTTGCACTCCGAAAAATGTTTTCCTAACTCGAATTACAAAAGCAGGTACGAACACAACGCTTTGGCTCGGTTATCCAAGATTGCATTGAAGGATATGCCTTCATATCTTCTGTTCACTGAATTTCTACGCATACCATTTGATGATTAGGCAAAATGTTGATAACCATTTGCTGCGATAACGCCTATTGATTAAACAATATGCGTTCGGCGTACATTTCAAAATCGAAACTGAGTGCTTGAAGTTCATCAAATCAAGCAAACTTGCGGTTCGAGAAGTACGTACACTTAAGATATGCAAACTTCGGAGGGAAATGTAAAATAAAATAAACGTTTGATAATTTTTACGTTCACATATTTAGCCCTAGGCATCATACCAAACGTAAAAGGACTGTCATTAAAAATACTTGTAACGAAAAACATAATCTATCGCAATGCATGAATTGACCTTACATGGCATTATACAATCTTTTTACACACAAAGCAAATATATTGAATTCAATTGAATTTGGAAATTGTTTCATTCAATCCAAGAAATTATCAATTCAAACATATGATTTCTAAGCTAAGGTAGTCCCACGTCAACCTTGCGGTTATATCATAGACATAACCCATCCTTTTTTTTCAATTTTCGATTCTCAGCTTTCGAAAGACTGAAAAACTTTATATACAAAAATGAAAATTGAAAACTGAAAATGTAATTCAATTTTACAGTATTTCAGTTTATTGTGTTTTCAATTTTTCAGTTTAGTTTTCACGTTTTTAGTTTTCCAGATTTAGATTTCCAGTTTTCGATTTTCTATTTTAGATTTTCCGATTTCGATTTTCGGCGGTCTCTGATTTTTTTTACGATTTTCCGTTTTTAATTTTAAGTTTCGGTTTTCAAACAGTAAAACCTGTTTTTGTGCAATTTTTTTGAGCGAGCTTTATTGTGCGATCGCACAAAAAATATGCATCAAAAATTTTGTACGATTGTTTTGTGCGACTTTTTTGTGCGGTATTTGAAAAATATGAAGTCATCGATTATTTTTTTTCTATATTTGATATGTATTTCATCTCTAGGGACTGTGTTAGCTAATTTCCATTTTAATGTTTTGTTTTGCTTGTTTTAAGGTGTCAGTAGGAGCTCATTGAAAGGAGCAAACAGTTGATTTTATGATCTGCGCAAGTGAGTAGTACGCTTATTAGAGTGAAAAAGGGAAATCGAATGTTGATCACAAATGGAATCATTAGGATTTGGATTATTTTCTTGAGAAAACTTTTTTATGCGGTTTTTTCAGTTTTCAGTTTGTAGTTTTTGATTTACTCTTTTCGTAGTTTTATACACGGTCATAACAATGTCATTCTAGTAAAGCTCAAACGGTCATTTTCCACAGGTACAAGATTTTGCCGGTAATTCGGTACGATGTCTTTCAGTAGACAACATTGGAACGCCAGTCGTTGACCCACGTTATTGTGGCGCTCGTTGTAGGTTGATTTAAACGAAACAGTCTGCCATAATGTGCTCTATGTTTTCGCTTCGTTGATAACACATACGGTATACATCTTCAACTTCTTGATGCCTAATATACCGCCTGCATTTTCCTATCTTGGATGCCATTTACTCGGGTTACTAGCGCAGTTGTCGTACTTGTTCAACATGTGCTGTGGAAATGTCGACGATTCCAAACACTCGAGGACATACTTCATTGTGTGGAAGTGTCACTCTCTCCAGTGCCGATCTGGAAATAGTCTCCGGCCTCTCCAAAAGCTTATCTCATCATGATCTTCAAGGTCAGTTTTGCTGCACTTTGCTCCACTTTCCTAAATTGAAGGTAAGCATGCGAACCGCGAAAGTGTTGACAGCGCGTGTCTTGTTCCACAGTTCACTCCACTAAAAACATATCTCTCAGTTCCGTCTTAATATCGGAGTGGCGGTATTGCGTTGCCTCAAAAGAAGGATAACCACACATTGTCGAAATTTGTCTGGTGTAATTTTGCTTTACGTGTATAATGGTCAATAAAGATTTGGAAAAGAAAATTTAATACACCAGTGAAGTCTTAGCCGAAATATGAAGAGAACTGCCACCTCTGAAAATTCTCCGAACAATGACGTAGAACGTTTTATATTATGTTGCCAACAATGGCCATAATGAGATTCTGTAGGTGGACATGGAATCGAAAATCAACAGTTGTGGCTCCTAGCTTTGCTATTTTGTGACTAGTCCTCTTCGGAGCCACCAAATGTGGCTTCCAGGGCGTGCCTTCACCGAAGGTGGGAAGGGAAAGCCGTTTATCCAACACTTTCGATAGGCCAGATCACGTTGACGACCTTTTTTTCGGATCTTCGCTTCCGATCAACAGTTAGACGTTCTTCGATCTGTTCTATGATAACAGACACCGTGAAATTTGTGATTCCCAACTTTTTTCCGATGACACAATGCGACAGATCATTATTCTCGAAGTACTTGGCAAAAATTTCGTCGCAATTTTGTAAACATTTGCTCACCTGATGAAATCAACTCACAGAGTGTGCATAATATACAATAAACTATGTCTACGCAAAATTTCAATTTATTTTACTCAACGTATAAACGTCAGAGGAATTCGTGTGTATGCTAATTTTAAACGGTACACCCTTTAATTCTGACTACAATGAAATACTTTAAGTCGGTTTGCTACCAATGATTCACAGAACACGAAGAGCAAAATAAGACAATGCCAGAATTCATACCAGTGCTGAAACTATGACGTGGTTTTGGTCTAAAACGATTAATGTTATGGATTGGCCGGCATGTTTTCCGGACCTAAACTCGGATAGCATCCGAAATCGGAGGTGGTTGCACGAAATACTGTTTGCCACAAAAATGTTGCTTTTGTTAAAAAGCACCATAAGGATGAATACATTGTGTGCTGGCCAGACCTCTCTTCGTGCAATTGCGCAAAAGATACTCTGAATTGGTCTGTACGTAAAGAAGCTAATCGAGTCGTTTTGGAGTATACTGTCCCAGACGGTGTACGAAAATGATTGGGAAGCCACCGCAACTCAATAACTCAAATCCCGTATCATCAGATGTACCAAAAAAGTGAACCACAAGGTCTAGACCATGATTGATGATGAAGGGTCACTATCTGTTTTATTATTTCATACCTCAAACGCACATTATATGAACTTGTGAAAATGCAATAAAGAAGTGGAATCAAAACTTTACTTATCAAACGTGTTTTCATTCAGTCCCGCTAGTTATTACTCACCCGTTATGGTTATTTTCATCCGATGAAACTCAATCAATACAATAATACAATAATCAATACTTATTGTTCAATTTGATGACCACTTACCTCGCCCTCGTTGTTCGAAACAACTTTGCCGTAGAGTTGTTTGTTCGTTCGAAAGCTTAGCATTCATCACAAAGGGCGCCACCTGATTTCATGTTCGCTTATCATTTTGAACAAAACATTTAAATCATACATGTATCTTTATCCTAGTGGTCACAGATGGCGCTAGCAATATTTGATAGATATGGAGCTTTAGTTACTCTGTCAAAAGCAAACCTTACAGGTCAATATTATTGTCAGTATAATGACATTTGAGAGCATAATGACAACCGCCACTCGATGTTGATGAAGAAATTCGGATTTTCTGATTTTCGAGCATCAATATCTTGATATTTCATATAAATGAATGTTGTTGACGATTTGATTCACGGACTTCGAAGCTGAGTTGCCAGATTTGCAAGCGTATGAAAGAGTGAATGAAACGGAACAACGTTTTGTGATTTTTTCGACGTTCTGACTCGGTTTTTTTTTTCGCGCTAGCAAGCGAGGCAGTCATTTTAGTCTATGTTGGGTGTTTCGTCATATTTCGCTATGTGGATGAAATTGGAGAATGAGAAGATCTGATCTGAGTATTGAGTGGATATAAATTATGTATAGTCTTATATAAAGAATAAAAATATTTTCATTGCAGATAATATAATTTGCATATATTTTCGCAAACCAAAAAAAAAACTAGCATCTCTGAAACTGAAGGGGACAGCCTGTGTTTGTGAGGCGAGTATTATAAGGTGTTTTTGAAAAGGAAAAACGAATTTTAGAGTGAAAATCATGAATGAATATTAACTTAATATTCTATGTAAATGAAAATCACTTTGTTTCTGCAAGTGGTGAAAAAATCCTATACAAAAGTTGTGTCTGAAATTGACTTTATATCATAATAATAAGTTTTAGTAGGAATATAGAAAAGTTTAGAGGGAATAGATTAAGTTAGGGTCAGGACTTATTGATTCAAGTGAATAAATAACGCCTTCAAGCCAAAAGTTTGGATCCCAAACTCGAATGTCGTCACCTAAGATAAGATCAGACAATCTTTTACGGACCAAATTTCTGTCAGTCGTTCTGATGTCCAGTGTTGCCAATAAAAATAGCTAGCGTTCGATTTGTATTGAATTTAGAAATAGTGAATTTAATGAATATTACCATATTTAGTTTAAAAGAAATGTGAAGGAATTATATGCAGGTTATGTATATGTTTTTTTCACAATGGAATAATATGAACGGCAATACACTCATTTGTCAATTTAGCTTCGTTAGGTCCCTAATGCGATTTCACATTTAGGAATACAATTTCCATTGATAAGAAAAAATGGAAAGTCTCATTATTTACTATGCAGATGGAAGAGTTGTTAGCTCTAGCTCGTAAATATGAAAAAGAGATGATTGATATCATCCAGGTTGTGTTTTGCTGACTACCAATTGTTACACTGCTGACATGTTCCTTCCCGTTGACTGTATAGAACAACAAATTTTGTTCTGTTATGTCGAGGAAAATTTTCGCTTCATCGACGGTGTACTCTTAATCGAATTCAATATTCATGTCATGTACATTATCACTAAAATTAGATGAAGTTGTAATTCGATATGATGTCGATGCTGCTTTACTGTTCATCAATTTCTGGACTGAACATTCTTCTAGCCGCTTTGATAGCAAGCCCATCAAACCAACAATATGTTCTTGTGTATCGACTGTATACGAAGCATTCGGAACTACGGTCATGTATTGCGAAAGAGTCACAATTTTCAAGTTGTTCCTGAATAGCAATGTAGTTGAGTGCCGTTGTTTTGCACGGAGAAAAGACTCTCCAGACAATCTTGGACGAGTTGTTATGGATATCATTATTATATTATATATATGGGTATTTAAAAGACTTATTTTATCTTTTTAAAACATATTTTTGAGATTGCCTAATTGAAAATATGCAAAATCATTAAATTCGCACCAACCAAATGTTACGATTCATAAAAACCGAAAAAATCCTAAATTTTATAATATTTGGAAACTCTGACATCTTCATGTCATGGCTTCGTTTTTGGACGACGAAGAAGGGTAAGAAGCCAGTTGTCTCATCTTAAGGCTGATTTAGACGATACCAGTCAGCGCTCTAGTTGAAGTATCCAGTGAACAGAGAACAGACACTCTGTTCAAGTTACTTGTACCAGTATCGAACAAGTAATTGGCCTCTAACTTGAACAGAGTGTCTGTTCTCTGTTCACTGGATACTTCAACTAGAGCGCTGACTGGTATCGTATAAATCAGCCTTTATCTTAGGTCGTCACTAGTCATTGCGGATACTTTATTGACTGTGTAAGGTGGCAAAATATTGATTGAGGTTAGGTCGGATGTCGAAAGCTTGGCTGTCACGATATTGAATAAAATTATTGTCAATAATTTTGATCGTGTAAGGTGCCCAAAACACGATAAAACTTCGTGCTGTAACGGCAGCAATCAGGGCTGCCATATGTTTTGACGTAGGACTACGTCTTTCATTTCTATACCGGGGTGTAAAATCAAAGTTTCGAAAACGAAAGCGTTACGCCGGAGACCGAGATTTTGAGCGTTAATAGCTCCTAAACAGTTGAACGAAATGGTATGATTAACACTTCATTCGAAAGATAAAATGTCTACGCGTTATATACCTGTTACTTTTTGATCCAAAAACATGTTTCAATAGTCTTAAAATTGCTTTCAAAACAGGCTATTGAAATCACCATTCGGTATATAAGCGAGCGCCGCTCGGAAATCCACTCAGTTCTAATTGAACAGCGATTGGAGCATGTTGTCGCTGTTGTGGTGAAGCTCTTCGTTTATCATGAAAGCGCGGATGAACGGTGTCACCAAGAGCCTGTTTGTGCACCTTAGGCCGAAAGGGAATCCATCAGGAGGAGAGTGATGCCACAAACGGTTCCGCTTGAAACATGCGAGCAGCCAACACACACACACATACACGCGCGGAACTATTTTCGTTTGGGTGCCATTCAGCATCGAGAAATTTCCGGAAAGATTCAATCGTTGTTGAAAAATAATCTGCCAGTTCCCCTGAAAACTGCATAATACATTCATGCGAAAGAGTTCATTTTAATGTTTTCTATCCATGTAACACTGTGACCAAATATTTTTCAATTAAGTGCTATTAACAGGTGGTTATCGAGTTAGCATTAACCACTGGTGGGCTTCGAGTATCTAGGAAAATCGGGAAAGAACTAATCGTTGCTGAAAAATACTCTGTCAGTTCCCCTGGGAATTGAAAAATACATTGATGAGAAAGAGTTTATTTTAATGTTTTCTATCCATATCACAATGCAACCAAATACATTTGGTTTTGTGATTTTTCAATCGATCGCAATTAACAGGAAAGCTTCTGAAAATTATTCTTTTTCGGCGAGGAATCAAGGGATCGAGCGATTCATTACCTAGCCTGACCTAACCTGAAAGACATGCAGTTTGTTTGGAACTGTGAGGTAGGGCAGAAAAGTCAGGAGGCAGGAGGAGGATAAGAGAAGGTGACCAAGAGAGTATCAGCATCGATAAACGGTTCCCCGGGAAGACATCGAAGCAGCCGCTACACACACACATACACGCACGGATTTTTTTTCGTTTGGATGCCATTCAGCATCGAGAAAATTCCGGAAAGATTCAATCGTTGCTGAAAAATAATCTGCCAGTTTCCCTGGGAATTGAAAAATACATTCACGTGAAAAAGTTTATTTTAATGTTTCCTATCCATGTAAAACTGCAACCAAACACAGTTGGTTTTGAGATTTTACAATCAAGTGCAATTAACAGGTGGTTATCAAGTTAGCATTAACCACTGGTGGTGGACTTCGAGAAGAATCCGGAATGATGTCATCGTTACTGCTAAATAATCTGCCAGTTCCCTTGGAATTGAAAATTATGTTCAAGCGGAAGAGTTTATTTTAATGTTTTCTATCCACATAGTACTGCTGCGATCGAATACATTTGGTTTTGTGATTTTTCAATCAAGTGCAACTAATTAGCAGGAAAGCATCTGAAGATTATTCTCCCCCATCAGTAGAATATTTTCGTATCGAATACAGTTCGCGCGCGCAATGGAAAATGTTTCGCATCGCGAAAATCATATAATTTTCAATTATTGCTCAGTCGCCGAAAGTTTCAAACTCAAAGAGTTCATTCGCCTCTAGTTTGCCTTCCAAATTTCCATCGTAAACCACACCTTCTTTCGATTCAGTCACGGACAAAAAGCATACTTAAGCGATATTGTGGTGGTGAAACGCATTCATTTTTCGTGAGGACATCGACAAGACAACATCGTTACTGAACGAGTTGAACGAGCTGGACGAGCTGGACGGCGAGGGATCAAGGGATTCATTATCATTAAGAGAAGAGGAAACGACCGAGAGAATACCAGCATCGAAAATTGGTTCCGCTTGAGACATCGGAGCAACCGTCACACACACACACACATACACGCGCGCAACTCTTTACATTTGCTGATTATCGAGAAGAATCCGGAAAGATATCGCTGCTGCAAAATAATCTGCCAGTTCCTCTTGGCAGATATAAAAACATGCAAGCGAAAGAGCTCTCGTTTTCGAAGCGCCTCAAATATTCATTTAGTCATTCATTCAGAATGGATTCAGATTCAACTTCAAACAAATGATCACTGAATCAACGATAGTCCTACGTCACCATTGCGGTTATACCATAGATATAACCCACTTCCTGTTATTTTTAGAAACGCCTGACTGTTGACGAACCAAAAGTCTGGATTAGTCTGGATTTGTCTGGATACTAATAAACACTGGTATCATTTGCGCTTTGAATCGTGATTTTTGTTAGAAGATTGATAAAACGTACATTTCATGATGAAAAGTAAAGGACGCTATTTTGTAGAGAGCAAAATAGCCTCTAGTATATTAAATAGACCGTTATATTACCGTCAATGGAGAGCGCTATCGCGACATGTTGGAAAACTAATTTAGGCTATAATTGGAAGATTTTAACATCAATGTGATGTTGTCTCAACAAGATGATGCCACTTGTCACACAGCGCACGTTACAATGGATTTATTGAAAAGTAAATTTGGTGAACGTGTTATTTCGAAAAATAGATCTGTCGATTGGCCACCTCGTTCATGGGATTTAACGCCATTGGATTTCTTTTTATGGGCCTATGTCAAGTCGCTGTTCTATGCCAACAAGCCAGCAACTTTAGAAGAGATCAGAGACAACATCCAACACGAAACTCGCAACACTCCGGTCGAAATGTGTGGCAGAGTAGTGAAAATTATATCCAACGGATCGATTGCTGTAAACGGGCCCGTGACGGTCATATGACTGAAATCGAAATAAATTTTTAAAATGTAGGGGTAAAAAGTAGGTAAAGACGGACACCCTAAGGTGTAATCTCAATTTTTACACATATATAGCTTTCATGATCGCAGTTGTTGTACAAATTGAAACTTCAGGTCCTTTTCTATCATAATTACCGTTGATACTAGTAAATTTATTCCAACATTGATGTATTCTGGGTCATTGAAAAAAATGCATCGAAATACTATTTCTTCACATGGTCGGGAAAGACGGACATCTGGAATGGGTAAGACGGACACTAAGGTGGGAAAGATGGACTTTCGGAAAAGTTGTAGTTTTTGTACGTATTTTAGTGTTTTCAGCATTGGGGAGTGTTCTTGAATTACGCTACGATTCGAAAGGCTACTCATGTTGTTCGTGGACAGTTTCATCCTTGGAAGGGAACGACAGAAGAGGTCAAATACATACACTCCATGCAAAAATTTCTGGATTTTTGCGGGCCATTGTCCTCGCAAAGGAAGGAAAAGGATCTGAAATAGCCAACAACCTGTCCACGCATATTTTAAATGACCTCCTAGGAAGACGATAATTCATTTGTAAAGTTTAATGATACACTTAAAAATATTTCAAAACGAAAGTGTATTCATAAAGCATTAAAAACAATTCATCGATGGTTTAAGTTCATTTGAGTATTTAAATTAATTCAATTTTCAGTGGGAATAAAAAAACAAGAAAAAAAGAAGAATCAAGAGCAGTTCTGACAAATAGTTGCAGCAGAAGTAAAGCACTCAGCGTGGAACCATGAAAGGCATTGTAAGCATATTGTCCAACCTGTCCCGAAATCTGAATCAGAAAACTGGCTTCCGCATTTCTCGCATAGATTATCAGATGAGGTGTCCCCTTTGCCCTTATTTTGCTTAGGCTTCTTCGAAGAGCGTTGTTGTTGTTCTTTTTTGATGGATTTAATGTCTTTCGATGCTTTCGCCTTCTTCAAAGTGTCAGCGTATTGAGCAGACGTTATGTCAGCTGCCTTTTCTGCTTGGCGTTTTCTCTTCGTGACTCTCGGGGTGACCATTTTCGGTAACGGAAGTATGATCGACGGAGATATTTCAAACACCGGGTTATTGGCCGTTGAGATGCTGCCCGGTTCTGCGAAATCAGCCATGATGTCTTCGGGAAGCACTTGAACTTCTTTATCCTCACAGGAAATGCGATTTACGGTCGATTGACTAGGCGCACCTTCAAGATGCAATCGAAACGTCTCTTCTTCACGAAGATTCTCAGGATCAGGTTGATCAGTCACCATGGCCGGGACAAAGTCATCATCGGAAAAAATGTTGCGATCAAATGGCCAAATTCCTGTTTTTTCGAACCCATTCTCAGCAATTTCCGTAGTAACCGCCTTGATGAATGCAGGTTTCATGAGCTCGGCAACGTCATATTGGCTGACGACTTTACCTGGATTCTGTTGTAGGAAACGCTCTACTTCCTGTGCGTAGTACGTCTTGAAAGGTGCCATAAAGGATACATCAAGCGGTTGAAATTTGTTGCTAGTGTGAGGTGGTAAAACTGGAACCTTAACAAAGTTAGCTCTAGCTTTCTCGGTGAAAGCTAGGTTCTTCGTGTGCGACGAGTGGCCATCAATTATGAGCAAGGCAGGACTGTCTTCAGAAGGTTTTACATGCTCCAAAAAGTGATCGAACCACTCATTGAATATTTCGACCGTCATGTAACCCGATGCATTACAGGTAAATTTGCTTCCACGTGATGCCCCTTTCTTCAAAGCTTCGTGCATCCGCATGCGAAGAAAAATGAGGAACGGCGGAAGGTGCTGTCCGGTTGCGGACATGCACATTACTGCCGTAGCTATTTCTCCGCGTTCCGCAGATTTAATACCACCAACCTGTTTTTTGCCTTTCAATGCCGCTACCTTAGACTTCTTCGGAGGAACCTGTAAGAAAGTATGAATAAAAAATTAAACTGATTTTTAAACTAACTACAATGCCAAAACAAATACTAACGGTACAAACACTAGTCTCATCGGCGTTCAAAACACGATCTGGCGTCAATTTGGGATCTTTCAGCGCTTCTTCCAGCAAATCGTAAAACGCAGATACTGCTGGCTTAATGAAGCCTCTGGCTCGGGTGGCAGAGGTAGCTTCAGGTTTACGGAACGACAATTTGGGATTTCGTTTCAGAAAATTGCTTAGCCAAGCTTTTCCAGCCATCTTGGTAGACTTGTTGAACGGGTGTGGCAATCAATTTTTTTCGGCCAGATTAAAAGCAAGTTTTCGAACATTAGTCATCGTTATTCCATAGAACCTCTTTTCCAAATCCAACAGATGTTGTACCAGCTCCTCTTCTTGTTGAGAATTGAAAACGGAATCAAGAGGTTCTAGCCGAGTTGATACAGTTGGACTTGTGAGGTGATCCGATTTTTTACTTTTCATTTTATTCTACCTTTTATTATTTTAGCTTTAACAATAATTCACCTTTTATTTTTACATCAAACAGGATCAAATAATCCATTAGGATTAAATAGAAATATTGATAAAATTCCATTTCACCCATATTTTATTTATAAAGATATAGCAGGATTTATTATTTTTATTTGAATTTTAATCACTTTTATTTGAAAATTTAATTATTTATTAATAGACCCAGAAAATTTTATTCCAGCTTGGAATTGCGTAACTTCTTGCTGCTGTCTTCACCGGCGATCCACTTTTTACAGACTTAATGGCTTGTTCCAACTGCTGAGCGGTCCATGACTGCCGGTTACTCTTGCGCTTGTAATTTGTAGGCATCTTTATAGTAAAAAAATACTAGGAAAATACTAGTGTCCGTCTTTCCTTACCTTAATGTGTCCGTCTTGCACGAACTGGCAGGTTTTTTTTTCGAATGACCGTAGCTCTTCCTATAAGCGTTGAAAAACCTCTGATTTATCACAGGATAGTTAATGATGGACTAAACAAACACTTACCCGTTGGAGGAACACGGAAAAAACAAAAAATCACGAACTTTTCGCTATTTTCTACGGAGTAAAAATTACATCGAATGGTGCACCCGCGAAGATAATTTTTGTTTTGTTTACAAGCTTGACAGTTCGCTCGCTGGAAATCAACAGTGTGTCTCGAAAGTATGGATACACTTTATTGAAAGTATTTGCATAACTAAAATATTTCAAAAAATTAGTTAATTAGTTAGTTAATGAAATATTAAAAGTGTCCATCTTACCCGCAGTGTCCGTCTTTACCTACTTTCCCCTAAGAGTTAAACTACAATCAGTGTAAATTTGAACTCAATATCTCAAAAAACCTGTGGAAAAACGTTGAATTTATCTGTACTCCCTTCCCCTTCTCCGTGGACATCATCCGGACATTATGAGACAAGTAACGAAACATTTAGAAAATTCAAACACATATTACGCAGCCTTGTTATTGTTGTATATGACATACAATATACCATCTGATGGGGAATTTATCCAGCTTTTGATTTTTGGTCTCTTCGTTGTAACAAGGCACTCACCAGATGATATAATATCAATGGGACGGAGACGATTTTGGAGAATGTTTTTACCTTGTTATTCTCAAAGTTACGACGTAAACCTGACTTAAAAAGTTCTATTACGATAAAAATTTCGGTAGACACAATAATTGTAGTTCTCGTGATTTTTTTTAATTACACATGAAATAAAAGCAATATTTTTTCCACAATTTATTTATTATATGGGATGTGTAAGTATGACACTATCTTTTGGGTAAACAAAACGCATTTATTTATTTAGAAAATTCGAAAATTTGGAGACGGTGATCGATCTTTGGCTCAATGTGGCTAATATAACTGACGGGGTAGTACTTTTCCTATTCCCCGAATACATTGTATACGAGGCTGTACGAGTTCGTGGCCATAAGAATAGCACGCAATCGTCAGAAGTATACAACTGCTCTGAATTGTATTTCCTGTGGTTACGCTTCCAAAACACTGATTTGTTCAAAAATATCGCCAGATTTGCACGTCAGGTAATCAAATAGGGATTATCAAGTGTAGTGCTTTTGAAAAATAAACTGGAAAATATTTTTCCATATAACTCTGAGCATTTCATCTCATCCCATGTTTTTTTTTCCAACCCTGTGGTAAGTTGAAACCAGTGAAAATCGACTATTTTTCAAATATTGTTACAGATATATTGCTATGGATATTGCGGGCCACGTTGTTATGACGCTCAGTATAGGCTGCGTTGGCCGTAAAGGGGCAGATGACACATCCGGTAAATGTAATTAACGTCTTGATGCCTGCAGTTTCCGGCTGCCATAGTTCTGCCCTGGATGGTTTCTATTACCAAAGGGAGTTCACCACGCGTTAACCACAGATTTGATGTGGGCTTGTCGGCATGTAGCCGCTTCATTCACATGGAATGTACGGCGAGCATGCTCTCGCAATTTTGATAAGTTGAGGGGTACAAAAAGTGTAATCCGATTAATTTGAATTTTTACGCACTGGTCCCACCTAATCACGATACCTGGAAATAGTCCTTACAACCCGTTAAAACGTGCAAGTCACATTAAAAAAATACAACAGAAACAGTTTATTTGATATCGATTCCCTCGAACAGTCTTCTAATGTTTACTTTTTCTTAAAATTTTCATTATCTACAAATACATCCTTTATAAATGAGCTGGTGACCAGTTCGGTGGCAGTCCTTCGGTTCGATTGAACTGTTGATCAATCCAGTGGCTGTAGTAACGAACCTGGGTGAACACCGGAGGATTATTCGCCATTCCGCAATTGACACCGAACGACAATATTCCAACCAACTGACGATTGCAGAACAGCCCGGTACCCAGATTACCGTTGCATGGAGCAGCTGTTCCCGAAATTCCCATATTGCCAGCACAGATCATGCTTTCCAACACCCGACCGGCGTGCATTGTGGCCTGGTTGCAAAGATCGCGATCGTTAATGTTCATCGTCAAAATTCGCTGGATGACGTTCAATTGTGCACTGGCAGCGTTGGAAGACGCCCCCCAACCGGTAAATTGACACGGCTGCCCATTCGGTATGATCCGGTCACTGCGACGGGCAACACTGACAGTATTCGATGGCAAATCGTAGGGACGATCCAATCGTAGAACAGCCACGTCATGTTCACGGGTGAACAGGTTAAACTCTGGATGCACGTAGATTCGCGTGACCTTCCTTGTTTGGCGACGAATTCCGACGGGGGCCAGATTGATGTCGCCGGCTGTAATCGTCAGCCAGTATGGATCAATCAGACGATTTTGATTGTTCAAAACACACTGGGCGGATGTTAGAATATGCTGCCGGTCAACGATAACTCCTCCGCAGTGCAAATGGAAGGGAGTGCTAATCGATACAACCATGGGAAATTGACCCCAGGCAGCATTGGTTCCCCCAATCAATCGCGCATCGGGCCCATCTTCAGCAAGGGCGAGACCTGTAAGAAACAAATATTGAAATTAGAATGTCAGTTACGAATAACCCGTTCGGTTTACCAAATACGACGAATATAACAACTGGGTGTAACTTCATGGCTGCTAACTCTGATGATGTGTATTTGGAAATGATTGGATCGAAACAGAAACGCGACCAGCATTATCAAAATTTTGCCGGGGGGATTTTTGATAACTTTATCTAAATTCTGAGATAACGTTATCTCGATGATGACTTTTCGTAGAATTTTTAATTTGTAGGAAGAAGACGATTAGCGGATATTGATAAAAATTGCGAAAAAAAAATGTAAGGGGTTCTATCTAGGACACGACCGCATTTTTGACGTAGAACTACGCAATTATATTAGGCTGTTAAAAAAGTCCTGCGGTATTTCCGCGAGGTGTCGTTGTAAGCGCGTAGTTCTAGTTGTATTCATTGTATCGAGTCATACTATAGCTTGTTGGAAAGTAGTTGTAGTAGTTGGAAAGTTGGAAAGTATAATATAGTCCTTGGCAGTGTTTTGTTTGGTTAAGTCGTTCGTGAGTTATAGTGTCGCAAATATGGAGCAAAATAAAGAGAAAATCCGACATATTTTACAGTACTACTATGACAAAGGCAAAAATGCATCTCAAGCTGCCAATAAAATTTGTGCAGTTTATGGACCCGATACAGTTTCCATTTCCACCGCACAACGATGGTTTCAACGTTTTCGTTCTGGTGTAGAGGTCGTCGAAGATGCGCCTGTCGTCGAGGATTGCGACAAAATCGCTGAATTAGCCGAGAAAGACCGGCATAGTAGCAGCCGTAGCATCGGCCAAGAGGGATAAGTCATCAAACCGTTATTAACCATTTGAAGAAGCTTGGATTCACAAAGAAGCTCGATGTATGGGTGCCACACACGTTGACGCAAAAAAACATCTTTGACCGTATCGACGCATGTGAATCGCTGCTGAATCGCAACAAAATCGACCCGTTTCTGAAGCGGATGGTGACTGGCGATGAAAAGTGGGTCACTTACGACAACGTGAAGCGCAAACGGTCGTGGTCGAAGCCCGCTGAAGCGGCTCAGACGGTGGCCAAGCCCTCATTAACGGCCAGGAAGGTTCTGCTGTGTGTTTGGTGGGATTGTCAAGGAATAATCTATTATGAGCTGCATCCCTATGGCCAAACGCTCAATTCGGACCTGTACTGCCAACAACTGGACCGCTTGAAGGTAGCACTCATGAAGAAGAGGCCGCATTGTCTTCCATCAGGACAACGCCAGGCCATACACTTCTTTGGTGACGCGCCAGAAGCTCCGGGAGCTCGGATGGGAGGTTCTTTTGCATCCGCCGTAGAGTCCGGACCTTGCACCAAGTGACTACCACCTGTTTTTGTCCATGGCGAACGAGCTAGGTAGTCAGAAGTTAGCCACAAAAGAGGCCTGTGAAAATTGGCTATCCGAGTTTTTTGCCAATAAGGAAGCGAGCTTCTATAACAGGGGTATTATGAAGTTGGCATCTCGTTGGGAACAAGTCATCGAACAAAACGGCGCATATTTAACTTAAAACAGATGATTGTAACTAATTTTATGAACAAATGAAAATTCAAAAAAAATACCGCAGGACTTTTTTGAAAACCTAATATTATGCAATCCACTTGTTTACCACTTCGAATATTATTTCAGAATGGGTCGAAAATTTTGAAATAACTTTTTAGTTTTTTTTTACAACTTTACAATTTTATAATTCAAAACTGGTAGAATAATATGGATATCGCTACCAGACTGTATCTGAAATGAGGATTTTCGCAGGCTTCTCAGTTTAAAAGTACCTTTTAGGGAAACATATTCCAGTCTGCACAACGACAAGCGAGTACAAAAGTATTCAAAACCAAAAAATACCCACGACTTGCATAGCGGATTCCCCCAGGCACATTAATTTTGAAGTCCGTGTTAGGGAAACACAGCTCGGTGGGAGCAAAAATACCCCCGACTTGCACGTATATTTGCGAAGCGGATTTCCACAGATACATCGATTTTGAAGTCTGTGTTGGGGAAACCGTAATTCGGGCCAATTATTTTACAGTTATTCAATTGTTCATCTCATGAAAAATAACATTTTATTAATTGTGATAGACGCGTAGAAATATTTCCTATCAATTGGTGCAAATATCTTTCCGGTTCATAAGGAAATGTTCGACTTATAATCATTCGAAATACGGGTAGGGTTAGCACACAAATCGACAGTACAAATGTATGCGAAAAAGAAATTCTTCCAGTTTTCATGAACTTAAACCGTTTAGACATTAGCGAATTGTAATGTATAGCATATCAAACAAATCTTAGAGAATTTCCGATTCGATTGGTATGCAAATCATAAAAATTCGTTCACAGTGAAAATAGTTATTAATGTTTATTTTATTTCATAAAAACGTGACCTGTTTTCTTATTTAGCACCCTTCCTGAAAGACGTAGCTCTACGTCAAAAAATCGTTTCATATTTCAAGTCATTTTAACACAGTAGCTACTATATACAATTTTACTCTTACAGTTGTGCTAAAAATTTTACAATACATGATCGGTCATTGATATGAAATTTCACGAAGCAACCAACATAAAATTTCCAAATTTAAATTTTATTTAATTCTATCAAGCATAAGTTCTATTCAGTTCATTGAAACATCATTCTTCAATCAACCCATTGAAAGATTCTTATTGGAACGAAAATAACAAAAAAAAAACACTCGTTCATCGCTCCCAACTTATTCGCCAGCACGTATGCAATCAGCAATGCCCACACTAGTTACAATGAGCACTATCCATTTGTGCGCGTCGTTAGTTAAACTATCGGCCACGAGGGTATTTACATGCTGATTACCCTCAGACACCTTGGATTTGAAATCTCTGTTAGGGAATACATGTCAGTGAGAAAAAAAGCTCCCCCTACTTTCATGTATCTGCAATGTCGATTTCCCCCAGGTAGCTTGGTTTTGATGTCTCTGTAAGGGAGCACATTTCGATGGGAACAAAAGCTCCCCCTACTTTCATGTGTTTGCAATTCCGATTTCCCCCAAACAGCTTGGTTTAGATGACTCTGTTAGGGACTCGCCGCATGTGTCGTAGATTTCGACCAATCAGAAGTAGGTATTTCCGTTAAGATAAGGGTTGAGATTTTTCAATTGTTCGATAGTTAGTTTCATGACATATACTATTTTATTCAATGTAAAAAATTGTTATGGAGTGCCGAAATTGATTGACGCAAAAATCTCATTAATCCATCATGAAATGACTGAGCAATAAGCATTTGAAATTGAACAATTTTCACGGTGCGCTCGACTTTAGATTTTCAATTTGTACCCCAATATGTTCCCGAAAGACGTAATCCTACGTCAAAACGTGTTGTGTTGATTCCTGGGAAATTATAACCTGTTAAGATCATTTATCGATATAAACGAACGGCTCTTTTCATCAATGATTTCTTGGAAATTAATTGCTTCATTGCTGAATAAAAATTATTCATTATTTGGGTCATTTATGCACAGCACCCCAATAAAAATGTTCCTCTATTGAAGCGAACTATATCTATTATAGTGCTCCCGTGACCGAGTGGTTAAGGTCACACATTATCATGCCAAGGGTTCGGGTTCGAAAATCCCGTGCAGGTCAGGCGACTAGAACGGAAGAAAAGTTCTGCATCTCGTCGGTGCATCCGTACAAAGTGCAGAAGTGTTCCGAAGGAAATCAGGAAGCAGAAACTTTCGAGAAATACATGATTTGACAAGCGATTTGCTCATGTGGCAAACGGAGTGCGCCGCTCGTGACTACCGGGACTATAAACGGGCAGATCTACCTCAAGGAGTGTCTACAGAAACGTCTGCTTCCTCTGTTGAAGCAACACGAGGATCCTACGATCTTCCGGCCGAATCTAGCACCGTGCCACTATTTCAAAGGATGTCCTGGAGTGGTACGAATCCAACAGGGTCATATTCGTACCCAAGAAAATGAACCATGAAGCAGGCTTTACGGAAGCATCCGAAGGAAGTCGAATCTGAGGAAGACATGAAGAAAAAGGGGGGAAAAGTTTGAAAAGGATCGGTCATCTAGGTAATTTTCTACAGCCGTTTCATACTAAAACAAAATCTCTAATGTTTCAAAGCGGTTTGTTTACCACAAGTCTAAGCTTAGTTCATGAGGTTTTAAACACGTCGAAATCGACTAGCACTTACTAATAAACATAGGGCATGACTCAATTATGTGGAAAACACGGGTATATGAATTGTATATGATATTTAGGGCGGCCGAGAAGATGAACGATTTGCCACGCCAAGGACGACCATCCACCTATTCAACTGTTGGAAACATCGAGAAAATAAAAGGAATGGTGATTGGAAATCGTGATTTAAGTTTGCGAGAGCTAGCCCGTAAATGGAATATCTCTCTCGAAACTATATTTTGGTTAATGCACAAGAAAATTTACAGCACGACTAGTGCCAAAAGAACGCAATTTTCTTCAAAAACTTCATCGCGATCAGGTGGCTGAAGATATGCTTCAACGATCACACTTTGATATCACGTTCATCTAACGCATAATTACTAGCGACGAGACATGGGTGTGACTTTTCCTATTTCCGAAACTCAAACCGGTTGCTGGAACCCGGTTTGACAGCATTGAAGACATAAAAACGAATTCTTTGCGTGAACTGGATTGTTGATTGGAAGAAGTGTATTGCTTCAGAAGGGGTCTATTTTAAAGGCTATAATATAGATCAAGATAATAAAAAAAAACCTTAAAAACAAGTATTTCCGCTATAGATTTGACATTATGTTAAAAACCAAACGCTTAAAATCACCCTTACCATGTCATTCTATTTCGTGGCTCGGAAAAAAATAGTCCTGGATTTCAACAGCTTTCATACTTGGATGTCATCTTACATGTTACTCGTAATTCAGTAAAAAAGTATATTTATTTCAAAAACTTAATACGATGCAGTCCTTCGCTCGAAGTCCTTCGCTCGATCGGAAATCGTCCCATATCACCAAATTGGAATCGGCGACAACCCACCCTGCGGCACATCCTGCCGTTCGAATTGCTGTTGGATCCACTCCGTGTAGAAGCGAATCTGGGTGTAGACACCCGGGTTGTTAGCCTGACCGCAACCGAATCCGGTGGATAAGATTCCCGTTGCGCGCCCCTCGCAAAACAGTCCAGTTCCCATGTTGCTCGCACAAACTCCCGGACCCGCCGCAACTGATCCCGCACACACCATACTCTCACCGATGCGGGTCAAGTGCAGCGGCACAGCGTTACAGGTGTCCCTGTTCAGGATCGGTACGTTAATGAACTGCTGCACCGGATTGTTCGTTGCGTTGTTCCAACCCGCCACCTGGCATGGCATCCCGTCGTGAGCAATGTCCTCATTCGGAATGGCGAAAGCGATATTCGGCACGGGAACCTCCGGTGGAATGAAGTTCGATGTGGCTCGCAAAACAGCTAGGTTGTTTGCAAAAGTGAACGGATTGTACGCCGGATGGACGTAAATTGCGGACACGGTGATGCGAGGGGTAGCGAAGTTCAGCTGCAGAGTTCCGGCCGCGATGGTTACCTGATTCGGGAACAGGAGCAAATTCTGCGCGGTTAGAACGCAGCGTGCTGCGGTCAGGACATGGTTCTGGTTCAGAATGATCCCTCCGCAGAAGGCGTTGATCGGTTGGGGAACGACAACGGCAACAACCGACGGGAACTGCCCGAGAACTGCATTGGAACCGCCGGAAATGAACGGCTCGAACGGATCGTATTCGTCCTCGTTTTCCAGCCGGTAGCCATTGGCGGCTAGGGTAAGCGCTGAAATGGTTACAACAGATTGAAATGACATCGAAAATGAGAGACTTTTTGTTGAACTTACCAAGGAGGAACACTCCAATTGAAGATAGCATGATGGAGGATGAACTGCAAGTGATGATTGGATTGGCGAATTCGTCCGAGCAAACTGTTATCAGATTGGATTTAGTACAAACACAATATTTTGGACGGGCTTCTTAGAACTGCCGATGAAACTTTTACCAAATCGATTTTGATAAGATAAGGGGGGAGCGATTGGAGAACCTTAGTGCTACGTATCAGCACCTGTGCAAGCCAGTGTTCGATTGTATCCGGAGCTGATCGGTTGACGAAAAATGAAAGCTATAGTCTTTGTAGTGTTGGCAGTGGTCGGAGGTAACCAAAGTTTGATATGGCGGTGATGGTGGTAATCGAAGATCTATTTTTTTCCCAGCTACCTTCGCTAGCGAAGATGCATCAAGTCGAATCACTGGTGGAACGGCGACTCTCCCAGGACAATTCCCGGCGGCGGTCAGCATCGATTCACCGTACAATTTACACTGTGGAGGAACCATCATTAATCTGCGGCACATTCTAACTGCTGCCTCGTGCGTAATGCATCCGACATCCCACACATTGATCAATCCATTTTGGTTGCGAGTGATTGCTGGTGACGTTAATCTGGTGACAAGTTCGATTCGTCGTGAAATTCGGAACGTTACACATCTGTTTGTGCACCCAAACTACAACCGAAATACCTTCAACAATGATTTGGCGGTGCTTCGGGTGAATACTCCGTTTCCGGAGATCCATAACACCATCGAACCAGCGATTGGAAACACTCGCGTGCTTCCCGATAGCACCCAGTGCCAATACGCAGGTTGGGGAGCTAACACCAACGCTGCCAACGCTCCTCTGAATCCTATCCAGCGAGTGGTCAATGTACCAACACTTTCGACGGCGGTTTGTAACGCAGCTAATGTGCACGCAAATCGCGTTCTGTCGACTATGATTTGCGCCGGTTCGGTTGCTGCCACGCCCAACACCGTTTGCCAGGGTAATGCCGGAGGGGGTCTTTTCTGTAACGGTCAACTGACCGGAGTGTTGTCGTTTGGAATGGGCTGCGGTGCAGCCAACCAACCGGGAGTGTACATCGACATAAGACAGTACCGCCAATGGATCAACGCCCAGTTCACACGTACCGATAATCCGGCTCCCGGTTGGACCCCGCAACCTTTGTAAAAACTGTTAAACATTTTGATATTTTTTTGTAATTGTTCAATAAAATATTTATTATTAATTTCAACTCTATTGTCTTTAATGTGGCGTCCCTTCCGAAAAATCAAACTTGTACCAACGATTCGGGGAATGTGGCCCTTACCCAATCCTCTAGATTGCGACGGTCATTCATTACATAAAGTTCTCGTTTTTGGGCGACTTCTGCATTGAAATAAATACTATAACTCTTAAACTATGTTTTATACTGGTCGATGTTCATGAGTGCTAAAAAAAGGAAAAACAGAGACCATTCGGAAGTCTCATTTTTCTACACATTCAAAAATGGTGGTCCTGAGCCAACCTTCGATTTCTTGAAGTGAATTGGAAATCGAGACGGAGAAGGAACAGAAAACAGAAAACAGAAAACAGAAAACAGAAAACAGAAAACAGAAAACAGAAAACAGAAAACAGAAAACAGAAAACAGAAAACAGAAAACAGAAAACAGAAAACAGAAAACAGAAAACAGAAAACAGAAAACAGAAAACAGAAAACAGAAAACAGAAAACAGAAAACAGAAAACAGAAAACAGAAAACAGAAAACAGAAAACAGAAAACAGAAAACAGAAAACAGAAAACAGAAAACAGAAAACAGAAAACAGAAAACAGAAAACAGAAAACAGAAAACAGAAAACAGAAAACAGAAAACAGAAAACAGAAAACAGAAAACAGAAAACAGAAAACAGAAAACAGAAAACAGAAAACAGAAAACAGAAAACAGAAAACAGAAAACAGAAAACAGAAAACAGAAAACAGAAAACAGAAAACAGAAAACAGAAAACAGAAAACAGAAAACAGAAAACAGAAAACAGAAAACAGAAAACAGAAAACAGAAAACAGAAAACAGAAAACAGAAAACAGAAAACAGAAAACAGAAAACAGAAAACAGAAAACAGAAAACAGAAAACAGAAAACAGAAAACAGAAAACAGAAAACAGAAAACAGAAAACAGAAAACAGAAAACAGAAAACAGAAAACAGAAAACAGAAAACAGAAAACAGAAAACAGAAAACAGAAAACAGAAAACAGAAAACAGAAAACAGAAAACAGAAAACAGAAAACAGAAAACAGAAAACAGAAAACAGAAAACAGAAAACAGAAAACAGAAAACAGAAAACAGAAAACAGAAAACAGAAAACAGAAAACAGAAAACAGAAAACAGAAAACAGAAAACAGAAAACAGAAAACAGAAAACAGAAAACAGAAAACAGAAAACAGAAAACAGAAAACAGAAAACAGAAAACAGAAAACAGAAAACAGAAAACAGAAAACAGAAAACAGAAAACAGAAAACAGAAAACAGAAAACAGAAAACAGAAAACAGAAAACAGAAAACAGAAAACAGAAAACAGAAAACAGAAAACAGAAAACAGAAAACAGAAAACAGAAAACAGAAAACAGAAAACAGAAAACAGAAAACAGAAAACAGAAAACAGAAAACAGAAAACAGAAAACAGAAAACAGAAAACAGAAAACAGAAAACAGAAAACAGAAAACAGAAAACAGAAAACAGAAAACAGAAAACAGAAAACAGAAAAAAAACAACCGGGATTATATCAGGCGAATACGGTGATAGTTTAATTATATTTGTTGAATCTGTCACGCTTTTTGAGATGAACTGATTAAAATCAGACATTACAAACCAAACAAAAACAGCGATCAGAATTCGCGTCAGTACAGAGTACGGTTGTATCAACTTAGCGACAGAATGAATATCAACAATACCCTTGAACGGACTTTTCTGATGATCAAATCTCAATTCTTTTTTTTACAAAATGTATATTTCGAAAAAACCTTTATTGGATGTCAATACATTGTTTCACTTAAACATCTAATGGTGACCACCTCAAAGGCACACTATCGTTCCTCAACACCTGCTGCTCAATCCACGAGTTGAAGAATCGAACCTGGGTGAATGTGGGAGGGTTGTTTCCGGCACCACAGTTTATTCCGAACGAAAGCAAGCCGGTCAAATCCCCATTGCAGTACAGTCCCGATCCAAGATTGCCCGTGCATGGAGCGCTGTTCGCGGATTGGTTCATATTCCCGGCGCAGATCATACTCTCAAACACTTGTAGTTCTGATCGCATGTTGGTGCAGATGTCCCGATCGTTGATCTGGATCGACAATCTTTGCTGTTCAGCATTGATCGAGGATCCGGTAGCCGTAATCATTCCCCAACCGACGAGGTTACAGTTAGCGCCATTGGCAACTATTCGAGATCGACGAACTGCTGGCTCCAAGGCATTGCTGGGTTGGCTTAGTGGCTGCTGAAGCTGTAAATTATAATGACTTTAGACCATCCCTGAGAAAAAAACGGACTAACACCCGTTAACCTACTCGAATAACCGCAATATCATTCTCGAAGGTGTGAGGTTTGTATCCGTTATGAACGTAAATAACCGAAGCGAGACGACTCTGCCTCATGGGGGACACGGGACTCAGCCTAATATCTCCAGCATTGACGCGTACCATGCGCGGATTGTAGACACGATGAGAAGCATCGAGCACGCACTGAGCTACGGTTAGAACATGGCTGGCATCGATAATGGTGGCACCACAAACTGCATTATCCGGTGTCACAATGTACGCAGATGCGGGGAACTCGCCATTTACTGTAGCCGTGCCCCCCAGCATAAAACCCTCCGCTTCCGGTTCCGATTGGAAAACGGAAGCCGCGTCCGAAACAACCAAAAACAAAAACGAGAAAATAACCGACACGGATAGATACATTTTGTCGGAACGATTGTCGGAACGAAACTGGTGCGATGACGCTTTACCATGATGGCACTTTACCGTCAAAAACAAAGAGGTATCATATCTGAATCCCATGCGATTAGCCGGTCGCGATATAAATTCGGGGAATGATAAATGTTCAACACTAGTCATTTATTGGTTCTATTCTCAAAATAACAACTACTCATTTCGTTCAATATGTTCATCAATCCAACTATTGAAGAAACGGATCTGTGTATACACAGGCGGATCATTCGCCAGCCCGCAGTTGGCTCCGAACGATAGCAGTCCAGTGAGCTCGTCATCGCAATACAGGGGTGATCCTAGGTTCCCACTGCAAGCTGCATTCGGATTTTGGTACAGATTCCCCGCGCAGATCATGCTCTCCCGCACCAACCCCCCGTGAACATCCACCTCGTTGCAGGCATCTCGATCGAGAACATCCACCGAGAGATACTTCTGCACAATTTCCACCTGGTCGATTGACGTCTGTGAAATGAATCTATTAGTACCAAATATACATTTTCGTATGGTGAGCTTACACTCCTTTGAACACCCCACCCGGGGCATTGGCAAACCGCTCCATTTGGTACAATTATGCGTCTACGAGTCCCCATTTCCACCGAATTGGAAGGTACCTCGAAGGGTTTATCCACGCGAAGCAAAGCGATGTCATTGTTGTAATTATACCCTGTATAGTTCTGATGAACAATCACTTCCTGAACGCTCCGCTGTTGGCGTCCAAAGGACGCCGGGATTATCTTGATATCGCCAGCTACAACTTCTATCAAGTTCGACTGCAGCGTAACCTGTCGTGACTCATCGTAAACGCATTGAGCCAATGTCAGGACAAAGTCGGGATGAATAACAGCAGCTCCACAGTAGCTTAACGCAGGTGTGCTAATGAAAGCTGCCGATGGAAACATACCCCACGACGAGATGATTCCCCCGGTTAGTTCTGGCTCTGGAAGCCTGGACCCAACCACAGTTGAGACCACCACCAGGGATGCGAGCGAGATTAGAAGCCTGAACATCGCGCCGTATGACTTGAATCGAATGATACAGTATATCACTCAGAGTGGCTCAATATCCGTCTCAAAAGTCGCTATCTTATCTACCCGCAACGGTAGCTCGCCGTTCCAGTTGACAGAACTCATCGGTAGCTCATCCATAATTGTAATTACATCATTAATTTTCGACAATGTTTGATAACTTCAACATTAAACATGCCGCCATTGAACATTGTTGAACTGTTTACTTTTCAGCCGTCAAGTGTGAATGGGTGGCATCGATGCCGCGTTATCAGCAAGGTTCTAGCTTACGAAAAATCCTACCAATAAGCTTATTATCGATTCATGCGTCACGCCAGAACACGAAAATGGCGCAATAAACACCTGCCCTGAGTCACTGCTTCCGAATTCTTCGAAATGAAAATTATAGGCTATTAACGTAGGAGGGTGGTGTAATTATTATGTATTCGATCAAAATAAGGAATCCAAAAACTCAAGAAAATCACATTGTATTTCGCACCATTCTATATGTTGTACGTTTGGTATAGGAAATTGCTTTCTCTGATCACGTCAATACTGCCCAAATATGCATGGTTGACGTAAGCACCAGCTGTGTTTTCCAATTGAATTAAAATAACAAAACTTATAGAAGCCCTCCAGCCCACTTTTGGCTGTTAGTGTTTATGAAATAGAGACAGATTATTCTATATAAAGTATTATATGTATATACAGCCATTCCATGTCAAACCGATATAGTAGCAGATTTTTGTGAAAAGTGGTAATTTTGCAAAATTTTGAAAAAATACCGGTCTAATATTTTTTTCATTTTTTTATTAGGGTGCCCATTACCATTTCCAAAATCAGCTTTTTCCCCTTTTCTCCAAAAAGGACTTTTTTCAAAAATTCATAACTTTTGAACTACTACACTAATTCCGATGATCGACTTATGAAATAAAAGGCAATGAACCAATATTTTTTTTTTTGAATATTACACTTGCGATAGAAATGATTTTGTTTTCATAACTATTGATTTATTTTTTTTTATATTTCTCATGGGAAATTTAATTTTTTGGACCATCGAGAATTTTGAAAAATCATAACTTCAAAACGAAAAAAAAACAGATCTGAATTTTGTATATGTTATGTGAAAATCCACAATTTTAAGAAAAAATATAAAAAAAATTTGGCACCCTTGGTTCCGAGACCATGAAAACTATAAAATAATACAATAATTATGAAAACAAAATACATTTTTTTTGCAAATGTAATACTATATAAATATGAAAATAATAAAGGCTAGTTCATTGCCTTTAAATTGATATGTCGATCATCGAAATCGGTGTAGTAGTTCAAATGTTATGATTTTTTTATAAAACTAATTTTTGGAAAAAAGGGGGAAAAGTTGATATTTCGGATCACCCTAAAATTAAATGGACGACACTCGACGCGGACGGTCCGTAAGCCAAGAAGCAGTCAATCATCTTCTACTTTGCTTTATGACTTTTTTCCAAACTCTCTTCTTTCTTCTCGCAGTTCTATTCACGCCTCTCATTTTTTCTCTCCTCTTTTTCTTCCATTTCCGGCCGGAAATTGGCTGATTTGACATGGAATACTAAAGTTAGCTTTTGTTAATTTCACATAGGTTTATTTTCAGGAAGGGTACCAAATCAGAAAACAGGTCACGTGTTTATGAAATAAAGTTAACTTTAATAACTATTTTCACTCTGAACGAATTCTCATGATTTGCGTACCAATCGAATCGGAATTTCTCTAAGATTTGTTTGATATGCTATACATTACAATTCGCTGATCTCTGAATGGTTTAAATTCATGAAAACTGGAAGAACTTCCTTTTTTCCCATACATTTGTTCTGCCGATTTGTGTGCTAACCCTACCCGTATTCCGAATGCTTGTAACTCGAACATTTCTTAACAGATCGGAAAGATGTTTCCATCAATTGATAGGAAATATTTCCCCGCGTCTATTACAATTAATAAAATGTTACTTTTCATGAGATGAACAGTTGAATAACTGTAAAATGTCAAGCGTTATCTAAACACCCTATTTGCCATGTTTTGATTGACCCGATTTACGGTTTCTCCAACACAGCCTTCAAAATCGATGTAGCTGTGGAAATCCGCTTTACAAATATACATGCAAGTTGGGAGTATTTTTGTTCCCACCGAGCTGTATTTCCCTAACAAAGACTTCCAAATCAATGTGCCTGGGGGAATCCGCTTTGTTAAAACATGCAAGTCGGGGGTATTTTTTCCCACTGAGCTGTGTGAGCTTGCCTAACACGGACTTCAAAACTAATGTGCCTGGGGGAATCCGCTTTGCAAATGCAAGACGGGGGTATTTTTTGGTGTTGAGTACTTTTGTACTCGCTTGTCGTTGAGCAGACCGGAATGTGTTTCCCTAAAACGTACCTTTAATCTGAGAAGTCTGGGAAAATCGTCATTTCAGATACTAGAGGTGAATGAACTTTCGCGGTTCGAGAACTACGTAAACATGAGATGTGCAGTAATTTCAGAGGGAATTGTAAAATACAATGATCGTTTGACAATTTTTCTGTCACGTATTTTGGTGGTCCCAGGCATGATATCAAACGAAGAAAGAACGTTCATCAAATTTATTTGTAACGAGGTAATCTATTACAAAAAAAATCGTTGCATTCTTAAATAATATTCGAAGTGGTAAACAAGTGGATTGCATAATGTAATTGCGTAGTTCTACGTCGAAAATATGCGGTCGTGTCCTGGATACAACTACTATTTTTTTCTTTTGACAGCATGCTGTGCTTTCACAAGCAAGTATTGACCAAGAGTTATATGATTGTTAATTATTGACCCGACTTAATATTTCAATAGCTTAAAAATTGTTTTGAAAACAGGCTATTGAAATAAAACAAATAAACGAATGTTCGCTTGAAAATCCACTCAGTTAGGATTGCGCAATACAACAAATAAAACGGCGTCCAGGCAATAGAAGCAACGCATTGAAATTTTACTAGCACGTCGTAAAAATGACGACGATATAAAAAAGTCGACCAAACCACGATCGAAACTGTAAAAGATAAAGCTGATCGCTCATCGCTCTCGAAAGAATTAACACTCAAGCTAGTCTTGAAAAAGACTTGGTGGAAAAAAATATTTTTCTTCGTTTACCCGTCCGGGCGTGTACAGATTAGGAATTACACTCCAACATAACGAGCACCCGATCACAACTTCTCACTTGGGGTTTCTCTGTGGCGATGTGCACCAATGAGAAAATGGCCTCCAATTTAACATTCACTCCGAGTGATCCACACTCCGATGGGAGGCACTATTGAACGCGTTCTTAACGTCAATCGTTATCTCTGCACATTATCGATTTCCTTTAAGTTTCTGTTCCTTCTCGGCTCTTTGGATCACTGTGCGAAAGGCATTTACCGTAGATGTCCTTTTCCGAAATTCGAACTGCCTATCCGATAATCCATGGGCTCCCCATGTGCACTCCGTCAACTTGTTGAGGATCATTCATTTCATAAGTCTCCCAGGAGTGCCCAGCAGACATATTGGTTCATACGATGCTGGATAATCAGGTGTATTCCCTGGTTTATATAACAGTACTTGTTATTGTGCCTTCCATCAGTCCGGAAAGGAACTCCGCCTGCGAATGACGGATCTCTATAGTAGCATGTCCGAAAAAGAACTTGAAACTATTGAGAACTAGAGCATAGTTCTGGTTTAAGTTCGATACAGAGTACGTGCGATGAATATTGGTTGTCGGTTGGTTGCCAATTCGATTGGTTTTAGAGGGGTACATTCGGCTTTTTTCTCAGGTTTTCCAAAGACTACTCTCTACCGTTGCGATTGGAGATCTATAAAGCATACACGCGATGCATAACGGAACATATCGCTGGGACGATTGCTTCTAGAGGAGTTCCCTCGTCTACTTTCTCAGGTTTCCAAAATATTACTCTTCGCCGTTGCGATTGGAGTTCGAGAAAGAGTGCGCGCGATGAATAACAGTATATATCATCGGTCCTATTGGTTTTGGATGGGTTCTCTCGCAATAAAATGGGTGCGATAAATAATAGAATATATAACTGGTCCAATTAATTATACACGTTTTCCTTCTCAGGTTACCTATAGATCATCTCTGCCGCGTGTTGTGACACATGGCATACATGACACAAACACAAGGGAATCACCCTATAGAGGCAACCCTTCTGGCTGCGAATATCATGCCAACATTCCTTTTCTTCCCTTGGTTAATGTAAAGAAGGAATCGTTATTGACAATTTAAATCTCGAATCATTGATACTCGCACAATAAGAATTGTGTTATTTCGCTGGTTCAGGTCAATCATGGAGAGCATCTACGAAGTGTGCAGTCTAACCAAGCTTATGAGAAAGATTCTGCCTTTGTCAAGCGGAGCTTGAAGAATACTCAAAAAACTGTTGGAAGCGAGAAACGGTTTAAGAAAAACTGGTGTTCTGAAAGGGTTGACTGACCGAATCCGATGGCAATGAACGAACAAATATTGAAAAGTTGTATTGGAATAATCAATTACACACTACTCCACAACCCAATGGATGACGCAACCTCATTACTTCGCGGTTCAAGTCGAGAGAGGCAACGGGTAGGTTATACCATATGCAATCTACTTATCACTGCACATCATCGGGATAGTAATATCGAAGAAGCGCAGCTCTTTTCAAGGTTTTTTTGTGACGTAGGATTACGTCTTTCATTAAGGGTTCCAAATCAGAAAACAGGTCACGTTTTTATGAAATGAAGTTCACGTTAATAACTAATTTTGCTGCGAAAGGATTCTGACGATTCGTATACCAATCGAATCCTATAGTCTCTAAATAGTTTAAACTGATGAACATTGGACGCATTCCCATTCTCTTATACATTTGTTCTGTCCATTGTGTGCGGGCAACTTATGTAGCCGCGAAAATAGAAACAACGAAGGGTATAATGCAAAGAGAATATTTGCGACGTAAACTCCACCAAGATTAGAGACGACTGAACTGAAAAGTTTAAAGCCTCTTTAAAATAAAGAGAGGAGTGGAAGAAAATTTTCACTTCCCATTTGGTGGTCATCGAAGCAACATCATTGCCGGCGAGAGTCGAGTGGGAATGAATTGTCTTTCTCATTTTGCTCATTTTGTATCATGGAGACTGCGTGCGCGAGCGAATATTTCACTCGCTGTGGATCCGGCATTGTAATCTCACCCCTTTCTGATGCAACATTCTCCTAGATTTTTGACGGTTTTGACCGAGAATTCGAGAACGATCATTCTCGTGATGTTTCATTTTGATCGATGTATCTGTGTGTTACCGAGGCGATGCACGAAAGATGTCTGTAGGTGCGATACCACTGGGGCAACTAAACAACATGATGTATGACAATTGATACTTGCAAATATTTTCAGTTTAGTCGTTTTTATGGGTTACCAAAAATATATTGAGGGGTTAAGGAATGAGGAATAACGGTGGGTGCTGGTGGAACAAATATTTAATTTATATTTAATTTTTTTTTTAATTTATTTGCGTTTATGAATAATATCCAAAATGATCAACAAAAAAAAATAAATGAAAAGAATGCGTAGTTCTACGTCCTAAGCGGTCGTGTCTTGGATACAACCCCCTACAATTTTTTCCCCGAAACGATAATGAAGTGATAGTGAACTCTCACGAAAACCAAATATCAAATTTTGTCAAATATGAATGGTGAGTAAGTTCTTTTAAATTTAGTATTTTATATAATTTTTTTTTTTTCATTGTGGACCAATATTCAACTTTGTCAAATATCACATTCTGATCAGTTTTATATAACGATTTTTAAAAGAAGTGGTTTATTTTTTCGGATGCGCTTCAACGAAAAAATGATGTCAATCAAATTCGGTCATCATGTGTAGAAATTTTAGAAAATAGACAGAGAGGTTCGGAGTAGAATCGGTTGTATTTAGATTGATTAGGCATGAGCATTTACATTGCAATAATTGAAAGGACACAATCGTAGTTTGAACGAGTATTTATTCGACCATCCATTCTAATTAATCAACATAAAAATTAAGACCATAAACAATGCGGCAACTGCTGACAGATGGAGTCCTAAAGATCCGTTACCACCACTATTGAAAATTTTAAAAAAAATAGAGAAGCGTTATTAACATTATACGTTACCAAATTATTCGCTAATATCTCATTTCTCTCACATACCCTGGTATTCCCGGCATCGGCGTTGTTCCTGGCTGCGGGTTATCGGTCCGTACGAATTGCTGCCGAATCCACGCATCGTGAAAGCGCGGTTGGGTGAAAACCGTGGCGGTGGCATTGCTGGCACATCCGAATCCAAACGAGGCAATTCCCGCTAATTTACTGTCGCAGTACAATCCTCCTCCGCGATTTGACACACAGAGTCCTTGATTCGCATTATCAGTTGCCACGCAAATCATTGAATCACGAATCATTCCGTTGAACATGGTATTGCATTCCGATCGGGGATGAATGGAAACATCCAACCGTTGCAGAGGCATATTTGCAGATCCCGGTTGCCAGTTCCATCCAACCACTTGACATCTGCTACCTTCGGCTACAATTCCACTCTTGAGCTGGGCAGCAGCTAAGTTTGGGACGACACTTTCCGGGAAGGTGAAATTGTCCGCCATTCGGAGCACGGCGATGTCATTTTCGAAGGAAAACGGGTTGAAGAAGGGATGCACGAAAACCCGACTAACGGCCACGTGAGGCGTGGTAACACCGATGTTAACCATACCACCGCGGACGGTTAGCTGGTTAGCGGCAATCAGATTGTGCTGCCCATCAAGAACGCAGCTGCCCGCGGTGAGAACATGATTCGGATTCAGTATGGTTCCTCCACAAAACGTGTCATTGCCGATGCCGATACCAACGTGAGCCGGAAAAGTCCCCACCGGTGCCTGGTTTCCTCCTACGAGACGTGAATCGGGTCCATCCGATGTCGCTGTGTGCAGAATGATTGCTATCGGAAAGAAAAATAAATCGTTAGAATAAAATATGGTTCTGTGGATGTCGGTTGATGTAACTTGTTACAATCCACGTGATGAGTATGTCTTTCATTTCGTAATTAGCCTGTTTCGCGTGGTGGTTGCGCTCATACTAACGGCGCACAACATTTTTGGACAGAAGTTGTATTCGGAATATCTTTGATAACACTGGTAAAGCTTTTTATCAGGTAGTTGATAAATTCTATCTTTCTTATCGTCCAAAAACGTGACGGTCTACCACATATGCCATGCCATGCACATATGACTTTTTTTAATATTCGTTTTTCGATCATTTGCTTAGTGATAAGTAGCTTGTTGTCAGTCATTATTGATGTATTTATTGTCAACTAGCTGACCCGGCAAACTGCGTCCCGCCCAAAATTTGTTTTTTGTTATCAAATGTTATCGTTTTCTTACTAAGCGCAAGTTCATGAGTCCAATCGCAGAAATGTTCATTGATTGATCTTCTAATCGACCCCGTTTAATTTACCTTTTACAAAAAAAATTCTAGTACTTCTACCAAAACTCATCATTATAATATCAGATTTTCAGACACAATTCTCGATCAAGTTTTTTTCAACCACTTGCAAATAACATGTTTCTCCGTTATATGGAACAAATGTTTGATACAGAAAATATGATATAATAAAGACAGATTCCTCCCCCCTTCTCCCCTTAGAGAGGCGGGAGGAGTGTCTATTCACCATAGAGACGTTTCGTGCCCCCTGAAATATTCACATGCCAAATTTGGCTCCATTCGCTTGATTAGTTTCCGAGTTATGCAAGAATTTGTTTTTCATTTGTATGGCAGCTCCCCGTTAGAGAGGGGGTGGAGTGTCTAACCACCGTAAAATTATTTATTGCGCCCTAAAACCTCCACATGCCAAATTTGGTTTCGTTTGCTTGATTAATTCTCGAGTAATGCAGAAATTTTGGTTTCATTTGTATGGCAGCCCCTCCTCCCCCTTCTCCCCCTAAGAGAGAGAGAGGAGAAGTATCTAACCACCATAGAATCATTTATTGCACTCTAAAACCTCCACATGCATAATTTTGTTTAATTTGCTTGATTAATTCTCGAGTAATGCTGAAATTTGTGTTTCATTTGTATGGCATCACCCCTAAGAGAGGGGGAGGAGTATCTAATCACCATAGAATCATTTATTGCACGATAAAACCTCCACATGCCAAATTTGGTTGCATTTGCGTGATTAATTCGCGAGTAATGTAGAAATTTGTGTTTCGTTTGTATGGCAGAAGAAGATATTGAGAAAAATATCACACTGGCAATTTTGAGTCACCCTGTACTTCAGTACAGCTGTCGCATGTCGAAATATAAATAAAAACAGAAATTGCTCTCTTGATAGCCATTCGGCCGTAGTTCTGTGCGCATGGTATCTAAGGAATTTCTCGTGAAATTTAGTTTATTCAATCTGATATGTTGGACAAATCATCAGTTTGGTCGACTGTTCACATATTCTAGGAGAGGTGAACATAAATTTTCTTCAATCTCAGCAATTAATTAGCATAGAAATTACTTTGATGTTTGGGGGCAAAGGTGTCATACGTGCATAACGACTTACAATGCTATGTTTACTGAAGCTAATATACCTCATCACATTCTGCTCTTGAAGAGGTTCCTTTTGTGGCTTTAACCCTGGAAAAATATGCCACTCCAACTAAATCAAGCCTCATTATGCGTAACGTTATGTGTTTCTTACAACGTTTTTGTATGCATGAGAGAATTTTAATTGAGACTCTAGGTGAATAGACCAATCTTATTTCATACATGTACCTACTATATCGAATATGATTTGAACAAATTAGGGCGAAAAAAAGCTTAAATCTACCCCATTAAGCATGATATGTGCGAGTGGCCACTTTACATCCGAGCAATAAAAAAAAGATCTATTTTTCATCTTTTTTTCTAATGATGAAAAATGTACTATTTTGAATTTTTATAGTAAAATCCGTATGCTATCATGAACAACAATGAGTTGAACTATAATATTCTTAGAAAAACGGGAATTGAAGTTGTATGTGGCCGCTGGAAATGGACATATTCGTAAGGGTGACCACTATGCCCCCACTTCCCCTACGTATTAATAGCGTAACTTCACTTCTTTCAATTGTCATTTGTATTTGCTCTCGTGCGTATCGACCCCCGTTCAGATGCAGCAATCTCCTAGCTTTGTTATCGGTTTCGATCGAGGATTCGAGAAACGGTTTCTCATAAACGGTCATTAACGCGGTGTTTCATTTTCATCGATGCATTTGATGCTTAATGGCGATGCACGGAAGATGTCTATAGATGTGATACCACTGGGGCAACACTAAACATTTAAACGAATATAACACTATAAATTATAACATTATAAACATTGATAACACTCAAAACTTGCAAGTATTGCCCTTTTCAGGCTTATCGAAACTTCCTACTACATAATTATATTTTTTTTTTTTTTTTTTCTCCAAAATATATATTTTTATTAAGGCTCATATGGCGTCAACCTGACGGGGCCGGGAGTTCAATATTTCGACAATGTTTGCCTTATAACTATGTTAGTAATATGTAACCGATTACTCGCGGTTGGCTCGAGGTTAGTATTACAATGTTTTCGTAATTGTGATGTTGCTGTCTTCAATGATCTGTACCTGTGCCCGACACGGGATACTTCCTATTGGGATGCAGCTGACCATTAATCAGCAACGCCCCCCTAGTCTGTACCCCATATCTAGCGTGGTGCGTCTTCTCGAGGAATCCAGGATAGAATGGTCACTAGCCGGCGCAATCATCAGCTCGTATAGAGTTGTCATGAGCGGTACAACCTTTGGCTTTTGTTGAATCATCAGTGGACTGCACAACCTTTGGCCCGTGTATCTGTAAAGAGTGTGTGTATGTATTGCCGCGACTAAGTAAAAGTTTATAGATCGGATAGGAGGGATACAGGGACACAACGAAGGAAAAATCATTAAACGTTGACATCGGCGTTCCTGAGGAACAGGTATAGATGAAGCAGAAGATCAGGATCACGGCTACCTAAGATATCCCGGACGGGGATATCCGATCGTCTGCCTTTTGCTCTTAGTGCTCTAGAGAGCTGAGAGCGAGCAGCATGGAACCGGATACACGACCAGACAATATGCTCGATGTCGTGGTAGCCATCGCCACAATCACAAAGATTGTTTGCTGCGAGCCCAATGCGATAGAGATGCGCGTTTAGGTTGTAGTGATTGGACATGAGCCGAGATATCACGCGAATGAAATCACGACCTACATTCAATCCCTTGAACCATGCACTCGTCGAGACCTTAGGGATAATCGTGTGTAACCAGCGACCGAACTCATCTTCACTCCACATGCGCTGCCAACTAACGAGTGTGTCCTGACGAGGAATGTGAAAAAATTCATTATAGGCAATTTGCCTCTCAAAAAGTGCGCCCACCTTTGCTAGCGAGTCCGCTTTCTCATTCCCCGGAATCGAGCAATGAGAGGGAACCCATGCTAAGGTAATCTTGAATAATTTTTCGACCAAAACACTCAATAGATGTCTTATTCTTGTTAGGAAATAAGATGAGCGTTTATCAACTTTCATTGAACGAATTGCCTCTATTGAGCTGAGACTGTCTGAAAAAATAAAATAATGGTCGATGGGCAGTGTTTCAATGATCCCTAGTGCGTAGTATATCGCACCCAGTTCAGCGACATACACGGAACAAGGATCTTTGAGTTTGAAAGAGGCACTGGAATTTTCATTGAAGATGCCGAAGCCAGTGGACCCGTTTATGAATGAACCGTCAGTAAAGAACATTTTATCAGATCTAACTTTCCCATATTCTGCCGAAAATATCGGCGGAATAGAATCGGAGCGTAGATGATCTGGGATTCCATGGATTTTTTGTCGCATGGACAGATCAAAATTGACAGAGGAATTGCAAAAGTATGGGAAGCAAACTTGGTTGGAGATGCCCGGTGAAGGGTGCACTTCATGGGTAAGGAAATCATGGTACAAAGACATAAAACTTGACTGAGGAGTCAGTATGAGTAAATTTTCGAAGTTATCAATCACCAATGGATTCATGATCTTGCAACGGATGAGAAATCTGTAGGATAATTCTGTGAATCGAAGAGTAAGCGGGGGTACTCCTGCCAAGACTTCGAGACTCATCGTATGTGTCGAATGCAAACACCCCATTGCTATACGCAAGCAACGATATTGTATTCTCTCCAGCTTGAGAATATGAATCCTGGCAGCTGATCGGAAGCAAAAACTGCCATATTCTAACACTGATAATATCGTTGTTTTGTACAACTGAATGAGGTCTCCTGGATGGGCGCCCCACCATGTTCCGGTAATTGTTTGGAGAAAATTGATTCTTTGCTGGCATTTCTGTTTCAAATACGCAATGTGTCTCCCCCAGGTACATTTAGAGTCAAAATATACTCCAAGGTATTTGAAAAACATCGAGTGCCTGATCGCTTTACCGGATAGGTGAAGCTGGAATTGGGCGGGTTCGTGCTTCCTAGAAAAAACGACCATTTCGGTTTTCTCCGTAGAGAATTCGATACCCAGCTTGAGAGCCCACGTGAACAGATTGTTCAGGGTATCTTGCAAGGATTTTTGCAGAACGGCGGGATTAGTACCGGTGATGGAAATAACTCCATCGTCTGCAAGTTGTCTCAGCGTGCAGTTTCTAGTTAGACAATCATCCATATCATTGACGTAAAAACTATACAAGAGGGGGCTTAGGCAGGAGCCTTGTGGTAGGCCCATAAAACTGTATCGAGAAGATTTCAAGCTGCCATGATTGAAAAACATGTGCTTTTCTGAGAGTAAATTGTACAGGAAATTATTCAGAATTGGCGAAAGTCCACGATTATGAAGTTTCTCTGAGAGATTTTCCATGGAAACTGAATCAAATGCCCCTTTGATATCGAGAAAAACAGAAGCCATTTGTTCTTTACGAGCAAATGCGATTTGGATTTCAGAAGATAGCAGCGCGAGACAATCATTTGTCCCTTTACCTCGGCGGAAGCCAAACTGCGTATTTGACAGCAAATTGTTCGCTTCAACCCACTTGTCCAAACGAAGTAGAATCATTTTCTCTAACAATTTACGAATACAGGATAACATTGCAATCGGCCTATACGAGTTGTGATCGCAAGCCGGCTTGTTGGGTTTTCGTATGGCTATCACTCTCACTTGTCTCCAGTCATGCGGGACAATATTCAGCTCCAGAAACTTGTTGAACAAGTTCAGCAAACGCTGTTTCGCCAAGTCGGGAAGATTCTTCAACAAGGTGAATTTAATCTTGTCCGACCCCGGAGCTGAATTGTTACATGAGAGGAGGGCAATTGAGAATTCTACCATCGAAAAATTCTCATAATCGCATTGGAGCGGAATGTCGCGTACGACGTTTTGTGCAGGAACGGAATCGGGACAAACCTTTCTTGCAAATTTGAAAATCCAACGGTCAGAGTATTCCTCACTTTCATTTGTATGGTTCCAGCCACGCATTCTCCTAGCCGTATTCCAAAGAGTGCTCATAGCGGTCTCCCTTGACAAACCATTGACGAATTTCCGCCAATATCCACGCTTTTTTGCTTTAATCAGACCTTTTAGTTTGGCTTCTAGAGCTTGGTACTTTCGAAACCATTCCACTAATCCAGTTTTCCTGAATTTTTTGAAAGCGGATGATTTTTCAAGGTAGACCTTTGAACACTCCTTGTCCCACCAAAGTGATGGAGGACGACGTCGGAAAGTGGTAGCAGGAACACGTTTCTTTTGAGCTTGAAGTGCGCTTTCGTAAATCAAACTCGATATAAAGTTATACTCTTCGAGTGGAGGAAGTTCATGCATTGAAACAAGTGCTTCAGATATTGTTTCTGCAAATTTTCTCCAGTCAATATTTTTCGTGAGGTCATACGCAATATCGACTGACTCACGAGAACCTGATTCATTGGCGATCGATAAAATTATTGGCAGGTGATCACTACCGTGGGGATCTTGGATTACCTTCCACGTGCAATCCAGGGATAACGAAGAAGAGCAAAGTGATATGTCTAGCATACTTGCCCGTGCAGGAGGGTTGGCTATCCTAGTTGCTTCCCCTGTATTTAAAACTGTCATGTTGAAGTTGTCGCACAGATCATAAATCAACGTGGCACGGCTGTCATCGTAGTGTGACCCCCATGCTGTTCCATGGGAGTTGAGGTCACCTAAGATTAGCCGCGGCTCCGGCAATGCCTCGATGATATCAAAAAACTGATGGCGGCCGACCATGGTTCTTGGAGGAATATATATCGTGGCAATGCAGAAGTCTTTGCCATTGATTTGTGTCTGGCAAGCGACAACTTCAATGCCTGTCATCGATGGGAGTGTGACTCTATAGAAGGAGTGACATTTTTTGATCCCCAATAGTACGCCACCAAACGAGTCATTTCGATCGAGGCGAATAATGTTGAAATCGTGGAAATTCAGCTCGTCGGCTGAAGAAAGTCATGTTTCACAGAGGGAAAATACATCACAGTTAGAACTATGAACTAAAAATTTAAATTGATCTAGTTTAGGGATGATGCTTCTGCAATTCCACTGTATTACAGTGGTCAAATCCTTGACCTCTTGCACTGAATTAGGCATCGAGGGAAATGAACGCTGCTAAAAAACCACATTTTTCTTTCAAAAATGTTCTCACAATCGGAAGCAAACATAATACTATGCTTTTAAGAGGGTCATTTATATTTAAAGCATTTAAAATGTTGTCCACCAGGTCAGAAAGCGCAAGCAAACCAGATTGTGGCTGTTGCCTCGACCGCGAAAATGGAACAGACGGGGTGGGTGCTGCTCCGGGAAGTGCTGAGGACCCCTGGTGCGTAGAAGAACCGCTTAAACCAGGAGGTACTTGCTTCGGTCTGTTCTCAGCACGTTCAATTCGAGTTTTCATTCCAACATGGGAAGTTTCGGTCGTCTTTCTGGGGAGTGATGGAAAAGAAGTAATTTTTCTTTTCCTGACGGCACCCTGCGATGTACCGGAACTTCCTGCATTGGGAGCGTCAGCAACAGTAATATATAGTAAATAATATTCGAAATGATAAACAAGCAAATGAAATAAAACGAATGCGTAGTCCTACGTCCCAAGAGGCCGTACTTACAACCCCCTATAATCTTTTCAATACTAAATCTGTTTGTTTATTAAATACTTTTCCCATTATTTCAACTTGCTTCAGAAATCGATTCGTTCCTCAAGTAATTACTCTCCTGTTTGGTACGGTATGAGGTAGGGGAAGTGCGGGCATAGTGATCACCCTAAGGATTATGCCCATTTCCTACGCCCGCATACCACTTCAATTCCCGTTTTTGGAAGAATATTGTAGTTCAACTCATTGTTGTTCAAGATAGCAAGTACTTTTACTATAAAAAATTAAAATAGTACATTTTTCGTCATTAGAAAAAAAAATGATAAATTGAACTTTTTTTTGACCGGGAGGTAAGGTGGTCACTCGCGTATATCATGCTAAATGGGATAGATTTATGCGTTTCTTTCGTCCAAATTTGGATCGGGAGACATATGATGAAGTCGCTAATTGTGGATAATGGAAATCTAACGTGCCCCACGATTTTATTTAAGTCTTATCAATGCCCTAGACTAATGAAGGAGAGGTGTGATAACTGCTAACTGCTACTTGCCTAATTATTTTCTAGCTTTTAGTACATTATTATGTTTAATCACAATTAAACCGTTTAACTTGAAAAGTTTTTATATATATGTTATTTTCTAGTTTTTAGTACATTATCTGTTTCATTAGAATATTTCTCTACAATAAAACCATTGTACTGTATTCTTTCAGTCAAATATTTTCATTTGATACCGATATTGAGTGGATTGCAGGAAATACATAGTGTATTTGTATTCTCCAAGTTAAGTTCGTTCCCTACAGACATACAAACAGTTCAAGCTAAATAAAACCGTTTAATAAAGTAATTTTTGGGGGGTCTTCGTATCCACTTGGTTACGCGTACGCTTACTAAGCGATCGATCGTGAGTTCAAACTCAGGGCCCTCAATTGACCATCTTTGTGTTGTTATAGAATAACTACGTCCACGCAACCATCATCAGCTATGGAGATCGATCCACCGTGGAACAAAGATCGATTCATCCATACAACCGCTCTGCTCTGCGAGAAACATCGGGCTGCTGTTCTATAAATAACCCAACAATGATCAATATCAACTGTCTCCGCTGTCCGGTCTGCTGAACAATGGAAGAACAGATAGAATACCCTTACGCCGAAATGGCTACTAGAGTGTAATTTACCATAATGTAATGGAACAGAAAACCTAACGCCTAAATGGCTACTACTTCTACTGTGTAATTTACAATTTATAAAAACATAAACATATGTACATGTACACGATAAAAACCCGGCTCTGTTACAGATAAAATGCTAATGAGCCTGATAAATAAATAAATGGGATAAAAAAAAAAAAATAAAAATAAAGTAATTTGCTATTTTGTGATTGCGGCCATCTTGGATTTGGATTTTTCATGATCTACTGTGATCTACTATTCAAGCCCTTTCATTTGATACCCATATTAATGGAGTTTTGACATAACATGTAGTCCGCCATTTGGTAGGATTTCGATGGATTTGCATTTTTCATAAATAACCGTGTTCTGCTAGTCAAGCCCTTTCATTCGATACCCATAAGAAAAGCAATCTTGGATTTGCATTTTTCATAAATGACCGTGTTCTACTAGTCAAGCCCTTTCATTTGATACCCATATTAATGAAGTTTTGAGAAAATACATAGTCCGCCATTTTGTAGTGGCAGCCATCTTGGATTTGTATTTTTCATAATTAACTGTGTTCTACTAGTGAAGCCCTTTCATTTGATACCCATATTGATAGAGTTTTGAAAAAAAAATATATATATGCCGCCATTTTGTGGTGGCGACCATTTTGGATTTGCATTTTTCATAAATAACTGTGTTCTACTAGTCAAGCCCTTTCTTTTGATACCCATATTGAGGGGGTTTTGGAAAAACCCATATTGATAAGGTTTTGAGAAAATATGTATTCCGCCATTTTGTAGCGACCGCCATCTTGGATTTTCAAGATGATGAAATACGCGGTTTTATACAGACTACAGAGATAAAGGTGTGTTCCAAATTTCAGATCAATCGGTCAACAGGAAGGGTTTCAAATTTCTATCAATGTGGTAAAGCGTTACAGACAAACATGTTACAAACTTACAAACATACAAACAGATTACAGGGCAAGCTAAATAAAACCGTTAAACGGTTGGCAGAAGTAATTATGTTACATATTTAAAAAAAACAATAGTTTGCCTGCAATAAAAGAACTCTTCCAAAACCTGAATGGAATAGAATGAATA